>NW_020538040.1:104168721-104190096 GCF_003426905.1 Ctenocephalides felis
TTGTGATTGAATGATTCCACTTTATAAACAACCGTATATGTGATATTTTAGTTAAAAAATGATACTTAAGAAAATAAATATGTTTTAATTAAATATAATTTTTGAATTTGTAAACTTTTGAAATTTTTTTAAATAGTTCTCATAGTTGTGCCGTGAGTTGTTGTTAGAAAATTTCAAATATTTTTACGCTGCCCGCATATAGTGTGTTAATGAATCAAAATTATTATCGCATAATCATATTTCTGCTGAAATTATATTTTCAATAAATAGGAATAGTTTATTATATACATATATGTTGTAGTGTTAGCTGAGCAAAAAAGTTATACCGGTCTTATCGCTATTTCTGCACTTTGCGGTTATGTACGGGCGGCGACTGTTGTCAACCAGAACCTGGTGCTGAGCGAACACTGCAAAGCGTCCAGGCTGCCTGCCGCCTTGGGTCTCGGCATGTGCGTTAAGGGAGCATTTGTCATAACTATCGGGCAGTTTCTTGGTAATTATATATGCACAGAAATTAGAACTGTACGCACGTTGAAAAGAAATTTTCTATAATGCATTGTCTCAGATTCTTAACTGTTTTTATCACAGTTACAGACACAAATTTCAGCTTATTGATATAAATCTTGTAATAATAGTTAAAATTAATATTCAAATTATTATCATTCGATTATTGAATGAAATTTATTTACTCTCATTTATATTTTCAGGTTGGCTTCGTGATTACACGGGCAGTTACAGTCTATGTATACATGCTCAAAATATTCTTCTGATTCTCATAGTGATCACCTGGGTGCCCGAACTTCTTTACAAATACTGCAAAAGAAAGTCGGATAAATTGCCTTTACGATGATGTCTATATATTTTAATTAACTTATTGTTAGTTTAAATATCGAATTTTTAATTTAATAAGTCGCAAATTATGTATATATTTTATAAGAAAAAGGATTATATTTAGCTAGTCTCAAATTGTAAACAAATACGATACCAAAGTGCATTCTTAAGCACGCACCAAGTAGTTAATAATGAAAGACTGTTTTATAGATAAATAAAAGTATTGTTCAGAATTTGTAAAACAATAAAAAATGCATAAAACATTATGTGTGACTTTATTTGCATTTTAAATCATGTCCACCGAGATCCTGTTAAACAAGTCAGGTTGTCTCAAATTCATGTTTATAATAAATAAAAGAAAAAATGCTCAATAAATCATTGTATAATTAATTTTGTATATTAAAAGTTACAGAATCAAAGTGTTTATCAAAATATTTACATTTTTAAAAAATATTACAAATGGAATTGCTGCAGAGTAATTCTGAATTAAATCTTCTCCTCCAATTGCGTTGTAAATTCATAATATCACTGGCAATATAAAGTCCCAATATTTTAAAATATACGGCCAAGTTCATAAAGCAAATCGTAGCTAGGTAAATCATCTTGTAGTTTTAGTTAATTTGATTGTATAGCTCATGTACTATTTCTAAAAATAATATTAAATAAATTTAATATTTAAATAAATAATATTACGACATTTAAAAAATTAACACAAATATTGTTATTTATATAACAAAGATGCACAGTTGCATACTTCAAAAACGGTCTAATCTAGTTAAATAATTCATTGTAATTACCTTTTCTTATGTGATTCGGCAAGTAAACATGCATTAAAAAATTTGTTTAAACTGTATATTTGCATTAGTGATGATTTATTTTTGGTTTTGTGGAATTAGCTTAAATGCACTAGCGGTTTTTGCATTTTTTTATTTGTTTATATTTTGTTTAACTGGGAATTACGACTACTTTGTTTAAAAATATGCCTATCAATAATTTCATTTTGTCATATTTTTATATTATGATCTTAGACAATATTAGAATTAAATATGTCTATATGGTTCAGCTTATACGTAAATCGAACCGATGTACAGCATTTATATTAATATGATTTGCAATTATTAATAAAAGTTTATTTCTATTCTGATATTGTGGAATCACAAAGTCTTTATAATGTTGAACTGACATAAGTTCAAATTTGGCGCCGAGCCGCCACTGCGTGACATTCAGCTCTATCTTCACTATAAACTGAGCGGATGTACGACGAAGTTAGGGCAGTCGAACCGCATGCGAAATAAATTCTTCTGTGGGTTTTTATTGCTGGAGACAGACACTGACAAGGTATTTTTTCTAAATATCTTGAATAAGCGTGCTAATAATAATTATAGTGATTTATATTTAATATACGTTGTGCGTGCTCGTACGTTTATAATTTGGATTATATTATTCATATTTAGATTAATTTTGGTTTTGTTTTTCTCAGGCAAAAATGGGTCGTCGACGCGCCAGATGGTGAGTATTTTATTTTATTCAATTATAAATATGCGTTAATTTTTTTTTATTATAATGCTATTGAAATAATTAAGTGCAGTGCCACGTTTTGTTAAATTATTTGAGGTTATGTTAGACATTTTAGTGCTCCGACATTTCACGAGCTTCTCCACTTTCATATAATTAGTGTGATCACTTTATTATTGTTTAATTGAAATTGTGCGAGAACTAGTTTTTAATGTAATATTTATTTTTAGTTATCGCTATTGCAAAAAACAAGCCCTACCCCAAATCTCGGTTCTGTCGTGGTGTGCCAGACGCTAAAATTCGTATCTTCGATTTGGGTAAGAAGAAGGCAGGCGTAAAGATTTTCCACTATGTGTGCATCTTGTATCTGATGAATATGAACAATGAGTTCTGAGGCACTGGAAGCAGGACGTATTTGCTGTAACAAATACCTTGTGAAGAATTGTGGTAAAGATCAATTCCACATCAGAATGAGCTGCATCCTTTCCATGTTATCCGCATCATAAAATGTTATCGTGTGCTGGAGCTGATAGGTAGATACATTATTTTTATTTTATTTCACTTTTTTGCCTAGGTGTTTTATTGTCACAAATTGATTAGATGCAATTTGTTTTAGTTTTCAATGATAGTTTTTAGGTTTTTTACTGGATTCTGTACAGTTCGACATTAGTCTCTGAAACCTTTAATCAATAAAGGATGTTCAATGACTGTGTCGTAGATCAAGTGTCAATGTGACCGAAGGCATATTCCATAGACTTTTTGTAGCCTTAATGTGGCTGTGACAACTTAGAGAACCATGCCGATGACAAATTCTTCAAAAATATTTAATTTTTGTGGAAACTTGTGACTGTTGTATTAAAATTAAAACATTTTTATTTAGGCTCCAAACTGGAATGCGTGGTGCTTTGGAAAACCACAAGGTACAGTTGCCAGAGTTCACATCGGTCAACCAATCATGTCTGTTCGTTCCAGTGACAGATACAAGGCCGCTGTTGTAGAGGCTCTGCGTCGTGCTAAGTTCAAGTTCCCTGGCAGACAAAAGGTAGGATACGAAATAATTTAAATATTTAAATTTGCTCTTCGTGAATAATTAAATTTATCAAGAAATTATCATTGGACTTGATAAAAAGGAAATTGTCTTTGATATTATAAAAGAAATTTGTGTCTTCAGATGCAATTTGTGCATTTGATATTAGTACTAACTAATGATATTGTCACTAGTAAATCGCTGGAAAATTGTTAATATTATTGGTTTTCAACGATTTATTCAACTCATTTTTTTGCCTTCATTATGTGATTATGGTGTATGCACTTTATGGTGACTGTGGGGACACAATTTGAAGCAATAATTTACTGGCAAACAGTAACATTAGAGTGATGTTGTCATAACATAAAATGTTAATGACATACAATTCATGATTTATATTTGTGTTACTTAATATTACTGTTCCGTCTATCAATAGATAAATCTATTGAAATCTATACAAAAATACAAGTGATAGTGACATGTAGACTAAAATATTTGAGGATTAGCAATTCAATGATGCTGCTGAACTATGATACAGCTACTAGTTACATGATCAGTGTAATTTTCAAATTAGCAGTGGCCACTAGCATTTATGAACATTATTGTTCCAGATCTATGTTTCCAAGAAATGGGGATTCACTAAATATGAGCGTGATGTATATGAGAAGCTTCGTGATGAGGGAAGATTGGCTCCTGATGGTTGCAATGTTCAATACAGGCCAGAACATGGACCATTGAGCGCTTGGAAGAAGGTTCAAGAAGACCTCGCTGCCTGTTAATTTTCTTACAAAAACTATGTAAATGTATCGAATACATTGATATAAACAAATTCTGTGGTTCTTTCTTAAATAGATTACTTTGAAATCTATAAGCTATATGCTTCATTATAAAACTCAAAAGTCGATCATTACTGAACAATGTTCATTTATGTGAATTTTAATTTAAAACAATATTTCGAGCGTTTCACTAGGTTTCTTGTACATTAAGTTTCAAATTTTGTTAACTAATGCTTCTTTTTTTTTCTTTTTAAACAGCCTGAAATAAATTTTACATTTTTTACTTAAAAACACATTTTAAGTGTATAAAATTTCCAATTTATTTTTATACTTAGCATTCATTAAATAAATAATAAATATTAAATCTGATGTGTGGTACGGTAATGAAGTAATACTATGCAGTATTCACAATTCTAAAGAACTTATATTAGCTTATGACTACATGGCTGGTCCCCTTGCAAGAGTTCTATATCATGTTACATATGTATATATACATTGCACCTTAACGTTGAAGCTTGTATAAGTATTTGAATTTCCTTAACTAATTCTATAAACTAAAAATATAAAAACCTTGTGATATCTATGCACAATTCATTATATTCACATGTTACAATTTTATTTTCTTTGAACACTTTGTTTTAAAAGTTTTACTCTTAAGTTACTACGAGATCTCGCTAAATCAACAAGATAATATCACTTGTTCGTACTCATTTACCCTTAATTACTCGTCCTAATTTTGTGTTAATCATATCAAACTTGTTTATACATAATTATTTAATTTAGTAACAACATAGTGTTATTAAATTATGTTGATACTTCTTTTATATTTGCTTTAATTTTAACTTTTGCATGTTCAACACCATTCTCTTTTAGTTTTCAATCAACGTTCATTTTGATACATGTTTTTACTCATGAAAATTGTTCTTCGCTCGCTAAATTATTTTAAAATATTTCTTTTACACATTTTCAAGTACACTAGTTAAATCTTCAGCAGTATCACACTTACATATAACATTCACTGAATTTCATGCACACTTCTACACAAATTTTATTGTTTTTATCAAACTTCAGTTTGTGGCACTCCTTGAACCAATTGAGTCCTACTTCTGCTTTGGCCTTTTTTGCTTCCCATAACTGGGGTGCCTGCCATCTTTCTATTAGTTTCAGTAGGATTTGGACTGCTAGTCACACAATCTTTGAGACTTACAGCACTGCTGCTAGTTCCTAGAGATCCTTGAGAAGCCGATCTCGCTGGGCAAGTGGTAGCTGCACTGGAAGGTGGTCTTGATGAAGATGGCGCCCTTCCTCCTGATATGTGACGCTCCACAAGTGAGGTCGGCGTATCACGGTACTCATATATGTTTTCGCGAGATTTTTGTCTGGTGCTATGGTTTTCTATTCCGCCTACCCCATCTCTATGTACATCTTCAGGCATCATAAACAGATCGCCAGCATCACTGTAGTAACGATCGCCTTCCCTGTTAAAAAAAAAATAGTGTTGGTATTGCTGCGTTATTAATCATTTTTTATATTCATGGTAAAGTACTCAATTCATTAATTCTGAGATTGGTGATTGTAATCAGTGGCTACTCAAATGTGCAGTTTAAAAAGTTGACGATCTCATTGTTTACCTCGCTTACCTCTTAGCATTTCTCCATAATATGCAACATACTACAACCATCACGAAAAGCAATAAACAGGCCGCAGACATACTCCAAAACGCAATTTGCAAGGGTTCTTTTGGCTCCCACCAATACTAAAATAATCATCATTATACATTTTAATTTGCATAGTAATACGTATTATTATTGATAAATGTGGTTACTTCACATACCTCTGTTGATGGTGGGTATGTGGGTACTAATTGACCTATAACTGTAGGAAGGTACTGACTCCAAAAAGCCATCTCAGTCTGTCTGTAGTTTAACATTATGGAAGAATTGTAGGTAGTATTTATGTTCAAATAAGTTAGTTCTCCTGCTCGTGCTTTTTCAAAGTGCAATCCCAAAATTTGTTGATGGGACGGATTCCTGTTAAATCGTAGCAAACATATTAAGTATTATTCAATAATGCAGATCATAAATTCTATGAATTTATTTACCCATATCTAGCGAAATCTGAGTAAGCTTTCATAAAAAAGTGGCTCATATTTCTATCATTCGGTGTCCACATGTTTCGATCCCAACGAAGTTTTGAAGGAAAGAATTCGATATCCATAAATGGTGCTCCCGTTAATAAATACAATTCAGTGTCATGAGGAACCTAATGCAGTTCATAAACAAAATAAAATCACAATTGCAATCATTTAGATGATAAATCATTTTGAAACAACCTTTCTCCATTCTGGCAGATTAAAAGCTTCTATGGTAGTATTCAGAACATACATGTAAACGGGTACTCCCTTTTCAAGTAAAAGCTTTGCCATTTTATCACTAGGTGCTCTGTACAAGAAGTCTGACAACATCTGGAATTGTTACAGTTTTGTATTAAATGAAATATTTCAGAAAATCAATAATTACTTACATTTATATATTGTTCTCTAATGAGTGTTTGATTTTTTGGTGCTGGCCAGTAAGTGTACATATATTTAATAGCTTCATAAACACCTTCTGGGTTCAAAGTGTAATTGTATCGAAACACTAGCTCTTTAACTTTCTGCTCAAAAAACAATTCGTCTACTTCAAAATACGGTGCAAGCGTTTCATTTTCATCTGGTTCAAATAAATAACATGTAATATGAGACCATTATAGTTTATGCAAGTTTATTCGTATAAGTAAAAATGTAATTACATATGACAAAGGCAGCTTCCTGTGTAGTGACGCCACTCATGTATTGTAATCCACGATTGAAAGCCCCCCTTTTAACTAGTTCTTCTGGCGTTTCTTTTAAAAAGTGCCAATCTTGTTCTTTCCAGCCTTCATACCAATCATCACCAGGTATCGTCATATTAACGTCCAAAACTGGACCCCAAGGAAATGTTCCCACTTGAGGCTAAACAATGGATTGATAATTACAAAATCAAATATTTAATGAATCATTATATATCACTTTAAATATATTCTAAGCACCTGGAATTCTGCATTTCCTAATTCGTAGAAATTCCGACCTTGTCGAAGGCAGGTCACAAGTTTCCAAGATGAGTCAATGCTACATCCTAATAATTGTCCGAAGACGCGACTTGTATTTTGTGCTCGATATTTGTCTACAATTAGTGCCCAATCTGCCATAGCCGAACCACTCTATAATATGAAATCAGCAATATATATGTATATATATATATATATATATATATATATATATATATAAAGCAAATTTTGACTTTATTCACCTGAGCTATAACTTTGGTGACAATGTCTCTGGTCTGAGGTGCAACCATTAATAAACCAGCAGATGCTGCGCCCGCTCCTGGTCCAAAAAGCGTAATGCTTTTTCGATTACCGTTGAAAAATTCGATATTGTCATAAACCCAACGTATAGCCATGGCTTGATCTAGAATACCATAATTTCCAGGCGAATTTTCATCGCCAGTGCTCAAGAAACCTAGAATAAAAAATAAAAAATAAATTTGGCTAAATTCAATTTGAAACCCTTGTTAGGCTTATATAACTATTCGATTAGACATTTTCTTACCAAGAGCACCCAATCTGTAATTAATTGAAACAACGACCACATCGTAAAAAGCAGCTAACATATGACCAGGAAATAGGTTCGATGCCCCCTTGTAAAATTCGCCTCCATGAATGTATACCATTACAGGGTATTTTTCCGCCACTCCAGCCGCAATCTGAAAAAACAATATTATTCATTTATATTGGTATTTTTATCACTCATTTGGAGAAAAATAATTTAAAAATTCAATTTATTGTTATATATTTGTTTCCCATTATATTAACATATTATTTTAAATCTTGAACATAGTAAATATAGGAAATAAATTGAATTGAATTTATAAATAAATTAAATAAGTATACTTCGGAAAAGATTGAACATTATAATTTGCAAATGAATCATTCAGTTGGATGATACGAATTATATATACAAGAGGTCAAGCTGACTAACTTAACGTAAGGTCGTAACACGATGTTGTGCTAATTACCGGTCAATTAATAGCTTAATTTAATTTAGGTTCAAATAAAAACTTGGTAAAGTTAATTAAAGCCCTCACGGTCAATATGAATTCAGTGCACATGATTATGCATACGAATATTACGCCAAATATAAAGAAAGCGAAATTTACTACTTACATTCGGAGAGAAAACATTTAAGTAAAGGCAGTCTTCATCAACATCTCTGATTCCTTTCGTGGCGCCTGTGTATCTGGCCGGTTGTGGACAAGCGGGTCCAAAATCGACGGCTTGCAGTTGCTGCCAACCTCGATGAGGTCTAGGAGGCTGAAAAAATACCCAATAAAGTTTTATTTAAAAATGCGGATAAAATGAGATTGTATACAATATATTATGGTAGAGCCATGATATAATTGAGATCGCTTTCAAGTTAAGAATAATTACCTTAAATCTTCCTTCCAAAGTTGGTGGCATAGCATATGGAATTCCTAAGAAAACATTTGCATGTCCGAATATGCGATCCACTACGTTGTTCCATGGTCTATATGATGGATCGGGATTATCATATAAATACACCTTCACAAAAAAAACAATCAGTTATTTGTTTTTATGGATTCAATAAAAATAGGAAATATTGATTGTACCTTAAAACCTTGAACTTGTCCATAATTTGTCGTAACAAATATGTCGCGGTCAAGAGTGATGGAGTCTCGTCTTTGTTTACCTTGCAAATCGTCTCGCCAACCACCCAACACGCCAGGGAATGGTGTTCGAGGCGAACCATCTGGATTATTCTAAAAATTTTAAATAGATATTAATGAATATGCAAAAATTATATTAAATCAAACAAAACATTTGTGATATATTATTTTATTCTCATATATATATATATATATATATATATATATATATATATATATATATATATATATATATACATACAACTACAAATTCTATAGTACTAACAAAATAATGTTTCGGCCACATATCATGATATAATAAGATAATCTGTGAATTTATCCGCGTACAATAATTTACTTAAACTTGTTTCATTTATTTCACATTGAATAGCCTGTATCTCGCAATCTCGATAGATAAATAAAAATAAAACTTGAAATAGATTTCATAATAAATTAAATTATCGATTTATTGTTTACAGGTTAATAACTAATCATTTTACATATTAGTTACTATATCTTGAAAGAATTTAGTTTATTGATCTAAAATCCATTTTCTCTAAATTATTATGTTGCTTATCGTAATTGCGCTTTTTATAGTCCTAGTCATTCCATCTGCTTAGAGTTGATTATAGCTTATTAACGCCGATTATAGAAAAACAATCTTATCGCGAAGTGTTTGCAAAATTTATTTTTGGCTACACGGTATTTATAAAAAGTAAATTAAACAGCTACGTCAATCATTTAACCATTTATGGGCCCGCATAACTTCCAGGTTGCATTCGAAATTTTTGCGATATTTTACCAAATATAAAGTGATTTTTTTCGTAGATGACGCACAAATCGTAATTCTACAATGTTTTCAAGACCACATATATCAAAATTTATAGCTTTGTTAGGCTTTTCAAACTTGCAATAACGTTTTCATACACAGAAGTGCAAACATTATAGGCCGCTATAACTTGAAAGTCACATTATTCATTAATGCCAAAAAAATTTTTAAAGAGAATTTTTGTTTCTCATATTTATATTAGGGTGGTCCTTAAAATGGTCATTTTCAAATTTTCTTGCTCCCAGGGGCTCAAATGGTTCCAAATTGATAAAAAACAATTATCTGAAAGTTTTAGCTCTTAATATTAACGTTTAGAGCGCAATTCAATCAAAGTTTGTATAGAAAGAGCATGGAAAAATTTTTGAAAATTAAAAAAAAATGTTTTAGGTATAACTTAGCGACAAATGAATGAGTTTTATTCATTCATTTGTTCGCTAAATCACATTTAAAAAACATTTTTAAAATTTTTGAAAAATTTTCCATGCTATTTCCATACAAAACTTTGATTGAATTGCGCTCTATCTAAACGTTAATATTAAGAGCTAAAATTTTCAGAGAATTGTTTTTTATCTATTTGGAACCATTTGAGCCCCTGGGAGCAAGGAAATTCGAAAATGACTATTTTAAGGACCACCCTAATATATATATATATATATATATATATATATTATTGCACAGTCATATGGAATTGGTGGATATGGTTATTTTAGATATCGAAACTAAACCCACAAAGCTTAATTTATCAATCAGAATCTAGTTCTTAAATAATAGTGAGTGTACATATTTTTGCAAGCGTTAGTGAATCAATATGTTTATTGCACAACCAACATTGATTTTAACATACCTTATAAGTTTTTTTTTATTCGTTACTGATAGTCTCTGCGTATATCAGGAGATATTGATATAAGATCATGACCAAGAAATTTATCTGATTTTGAATCTGTAATTTTCTGCTTTACTTCGGATACCAGGAATGAGACTTGTGTATAGTCTTAAGGAAAAAAGTTTTCAAACTCCATTAAAAACTTGAGTGATTTGCTCCTCCTGGGAGTAGTTTTGCGAAAATGATTGAAATACATCTTTGAAGAAATCAGCTATATGCTGATCAGGAGAGTTTTGAAATGAGGTGCAGGAGACGAATGGAGAGGATAAAATGGACAGACTAGGTAACAAATGAAGAAGTCCCGAGAAGAGCAGGCAAAAAAAGACTTTACTGAGCACGACCATTAAAAGGAAAATAAACTGAATCGGACCCATTCTACCAAAAGAATGCCTTCTACCCGACGTCGTCGTGGCTAAAATAAAAGGACTGAAAGAAAATGAAAATTGCAGATAGTTGATGACTTAAGGGGTTACATGGGTTTCACGGTTTCAAAAAATCAAAAAGAATTTTTTTGTCTTATTAAATTCTATAACATCTTTAGAATATTGTCCTAAATTTTTAAGTTGATCCGACTAATAGTTTCGGAGATACAGCCTTGAATAGGTGGACGCTTGAGGTCCATCTTTATTGTTTCTTAAAACTTTAAACGCGTTTTTCTCAAAACTATGTTTTCAAAGACGGTTGTCAAGATTTCTTAGAAACTACTCAACTGATCTTGATGAAATTTTACACAGGTCTTCGAGATATCGTTTACAAGGTATTGAACAAAGGATTTTCTTTTTGTTTAATTACAACTATTAAAAAAAAATAATGTCGAGAAATTTTAATCGAAACTTGCATTTTTTTTATAAAAACGTCTGCCGAAAATCCAATTTTCATTTTTTTCTTTTTTCCTTCGTCCAATACCTAGTTTATTGTCTTTACTAAAACACGTATTTTTTATTTTTATTTCGGATGATCCTGAAAAAAGTTCTGCTGACAACGCGGAGGCACCTTTTTTTCCGAGGGATTGCCGGAAATGGCGTCGTAATGACCGCGATTTTGATTTTTTTTTTGAAAATTTTACAAAATGTTTATTAAACATGTATCTTTTAAATAAAAAAAATCATTAAAATATTTTATTTTTTATATGTAAAAAACATAATTGAAAAAATACCGTTTTTTGCCCGAGGAAACCCATGTAACCCCTTAAACGAGAAGAGAAAATACAGGGAACTGAAAGCCGAAGCGCAAAATGAGAAAGCATGGAAGCAGATGTTTGGAAAGAAAAATAAATAAAAAGTGATAATGGTCATTAATTAATAGTAATAAAATGGCAACAGGAATAATAAACAAAGGAAGAAAAGAGAATTATTGATTTGTGGTGCACTCATACCATGAACTTGCCTTCGGGCAGACTGATAACATTGTCGAGAAATATTTACAATTATGGTTTCAATCTTCAAATATACCGTAAACAATACCGTAATAGGGTACGATAAACATATTTCATAGATATACGCTTGTATATATTCTAAACCTATTTTCACCCGGAATTTTCTATTTCTGCACTTGTTCATAAGAATCATACTACAGTTAAGTTGAGCGAGCAAGTAATCGTTCCATAGCGGACTTTGCATGAATATGGAACGCCTTCTGAAGCGCGATCATTGTGTGGATAAAAACTGTGTTAATGAATTTCACGATGATACATTACTTGATTAAGCGATTTAAAAGACGGCAACCGTTATTTTCTTTCATTGGTCTTGTACTGCACATGTTTATGTTTGTTCGTCTTTGTTCGAAAACAAACACAGTAAAACTTAATGGCGTATGAAAAACTCATTCACAAAAAAGTTTTTATATTGAGCTAATAAGACACTGATTTGAAGCCGTTATAATCTTATATACAAAATAATTATGGTAATGATTTCAATTCTGAATAAAATAAAGAATATCAACAATCCAACACTAAATACTTGACACAAATATAATTCAAGTTCGTTTGTAAAATTAAATATTTACAATTTTATTTATATGTAGGAGATACTGGGTACGGTTGTGCCGGAGTACGGTATGACAGTCGTCATAACAGCTAATCTGTATGTTTATTCGGACAAGTTTTCATTATTGGATTCAGTCTTGGCTCTACATTAACATGATCTGTAGACTGCATTGCTTTCAATTAGTCAAACGTAATATTTTTTGTTCGATTTCTTTTAATAACTGTTACTTGTATATAGATGGATTACCTTGCGTGTTATTTTGCTGTAAGTTGAATATTGGTAGTAAATTACCAGCAATTAGTTTTTGTGTAGATAATTTATTTCAGTCATAACGATGATTTGTTTTCAAAATTGTGCGTTGGATGCGGTTGTGATATGTTGTTGTTCTTTATGACTTTTTCGGTTGAAAAATAAAACTGAATAACTAGCTAAAAATTTAACTGAAATAATAATAAGACAAAAAACGAAAGAGAAAGAGAAAGGAAAAAGCAATACGAAAGAAGAAACTTTCTGTCTGGCTTTTGAAAGCTCATATTCTAAAAGTAGGGGTGGCGTTAAATAGTTCAAATGACAAGGAACATGCTATTCCTGGTTTCACGTATTACATTTTTTATCATTGTAATGATTATTCTAACTAGAAATATTTATGCAATATTTTGACAGATTAGTACTCTGATAATTATTAGTTAACATTTTTAACTGATTTCAAAGAAGAAACTTATAATAACACGAGTAGTGATGATGACTTATTATTTATATCCTGTTAACTTTTCTTTAATTATGTTTTGTTACTTTTCCTCCATATCTCCAAAGCCGTTGGACCTGCCTTCCAAAAATTTGAACGGTTCTTCATTTAGTCAACACAAATAAAATGTTTTTTGAATTATTCAAATCAGACGCTCCGTTCCCTTAAAAATTGAGTTACCGTTCTCGGCACTTTTTGCCCCGTATCATCGGAACGGCTAGACCTGCCTTCGCCAAAAACTAATCAGCACGTCTCCTTATCAATACGAATCGAATGTTTTTTGAATTATTCAAATCGGTTGATCCCGAAATCGTCGACGAAAATTTGTATCCGCACATACATACATACACGCACATACACACACACATACACACACACACACACACATACACACACACACATACATCCATTTTTTCTAAGGTATGCGAAAATGTTCAGAAGGTTTTCAAACGTAAAGATATATAAAAATTTTCATTTTCGATTTTTTTGCGATTACTAAAACTTGCTCTACGGGAAGTTAAAAATGCCATTTGGCGTTCAAAAATGATCAATAGACATATGCACATCAAATTATTAGATATTTCATAGAGATTTTAACAATAAGTATAAATTTTGTTTACATTCCTATGGGTTCCGTACCATGTACCAATGTTCATCCGTTAGACGGCAACGCGGCGCTTACGCGCTACGATATTTCGTCTCTATGCAGTTAAAGCAGTACTATTGCTTTAAAAAAAAGTTCAGAATTTCCAAAATATTTCAAAATAAATTTTTCTTCAAAAAGTCTTTTTTTTTAAAAAAAAGTAAATTTTTGTCAAAAATTTATAGTTTCTCAAAAATCTAATTTTTTCAGAGTAATTTTTTTTCAAAAATGTTAATCTTTTTTAAAAAAAAAATTTTGGTACGGGAAGTTCCAGCAATTTGCCTTAAGGCACGATGCCATGCGACCCACTAGTTAATCTATATTTATGCTTCTGTCACAACCGTTCTGGGGGTGTGGACGGTTGTAACGCTCGCCTCTTTTTTGTCTGGTTTGATTTTGTGATTAATATAGCGTATTTAAGCATAGAATTTCACTATTTTTATGTAGACAAAGGCTAACTAGTAAATTAACAAAATTATTGCTTATCAAAAAAAGTGGCACAACTGTCTCCCCAACTACAGAACATACTTCTGTAAATATGTGCCTCTGATTACATTCTACCCAGATTTGTTTATACCCTAGAATCTATGGACGTAAATTTCATATTCATATCAGAATAACATTAGAGTTGTGCACGCTACCTGACGAAGCATATCGCTCATTTCGCAATCTGACTATTAGGCGACGTGTGATACACTATTACACATTCTATGTTTTCCTGACCTACTTTACTTTTTATTCGCATAGAGAAATATACTATGAAATAGTAAAACATAATATCGCATATATAATAGTAAACCATTTTGTAAGTGAGGACAGATGTGAAACAAGTACAGAATATATTTCTCTTTCCTTACACGTGAAAAATCGAATGAATCGACATTTAAATATATTACTATCGGTAGTTATGTTCAAAAATTAATAATTGAATAATTGATATTGATTAAGTTAAAAGATATAGTTGTTGTCAATATATAATAAAGAAATATTTTTGCCTAGACATATTTATTATTCAATTCATTAAAAAATCTTTATAACTCGAAGTATGGTCGTATCTACAAATTTGTTTCAGAATTAAACTTGGTCGACTATAAAATAAATTTTATTTGAAATATGCTAGATTTCCTTGAAGAGTTCAACTTAATTTGAATTAATAACAAATATAAGCAACTTGTTGATCTCAAAAAGCGCGCCAGGTTCCACAGATGAACTCTGTTTACAAAACCTGTCGAAAGCGCAACGTAGAGTCAAGCACATGGTGAACTCTACAAAACATTTGGCCCACGCCCATTTCTCATTAGATTCTGTCATATTGAAAATTACTTCGAATGATGAATTAAACCACATCTCAAAACTATTCGTTGTACTAAAACTATTAAACATAAAATATTATAAAAAAATATAAACGTATAATAGTAAATGTAATTTCCAGACGATTAAAACATACTACCGATGCAGACAACTTGTTGTTTAGGACTTTTATTACATAAATTATTGATTTCTCGACTTACTGGGCTGTATCTATTCCTATCGTCCTGATTAGGATAATATCCAGGCTGTCCAGGATACGCTGGCACACCAGGCAAGCCATTCTGTCCTGGCAGGTTTTGCCCATAGCGTCTATTGTTATACGTGTAAGTTCTGTATCGCGATCGCCCGGGTTCGGAGGGCCGTACAATCCATCCCTGGAATAATAACGTCCTCCAGAATCGAACTGACACCAGGATATTGACACTAAACACTGCACAATCACAAAACTGATCACAACATGACATTTGCGTGCCACGGCTGCCATCTTTGTTCGGTAACCTGCGCGAGGGTTTGCATTCGCTCACCGACTGGCGTCCGACGTAATAGACAGGTTACAAAACTGCGGAGAATCTACAGGTGTTGTTCTGCTATATTCTATTAGTCAGGGTTTGTCAGGTAGCGAATGAACGCTTGGCGAGCGACGGCCGCGACGTAGATCGTTCACACGTGTCAATTCTTTACCTGCAATCCGCGTACACTCCCGTATACAACATATGCATATTACACGAACGTAAACAAGCCTCTTGCTGGCTTTTTCTTCTGATGTCACTTGACCACTGTGTGTTAATGTGACGACTGACTCACTAAAAATATTATTACTGTTTTAGTCGCACGCTTTGGGTCGATTTCTCTTATCTCTTGGGAACGTTTATCAGACCGATAAAACAATCGTATCAAATATCATTCGGCGATTTTGCTGAAGTCACCTCGAGGTTTCTCAACTCTTTTAGATAGGGCATGAGAGAAAGGCAGATGATGTGGTACAATTCCTAATGCGAGCAATTCCTTTTGTTGCCCATTCAATTGTTCGACGTTTGTATCTTGTATCTGTAAATAATAAAAATATACCTTGGTTAAATTTCTTCTATCGTTAAACAAACTGAAAATATTTTATTATGTTTATTTAAAGTTTATATAAAATAGACATTTTTTATCATTTTTGTCTCATCTCTTTCTTATTATGCATATGAATTATTTTAATAATTAATAAATTACATAAATATAATACATAAACCCTAAATGTATTTCAAATGCATATTTTTGGATGGGGAAAAAGAAATCCATTATTTTTTTGGTAGATGGTTGTACTGATAGATTTTTCGTAAAGTATCGATCAACCAATTTCAGATTTATGTTTGTTGGAAAGATGACATTTTGCAGTAAAAAAATCTTTTGCTGTTTTTTGTTTAGTGCATTCAGTTTGTGAGTTACAGGGTGTTAAATATGGAGCTGAACAAACATAAAATTCGATACATTTTACAGGTTTTCTTTGACAAGGGCGCAAATGCAAGCCTGATAGCTTAAATTGTGAATGGTGTGTTTATGGTTCCGATACTGTAACAGCCAACTATGCGTAATTTTATTTCGTAAGTTTTGTTCAGGAATTTTTTATATTAAAGATGCACCTCGCACCGGTAGGCCGGTCATCGAAAATGTCGATAAAACCACAGAAATGATTAAAGTTGACCGGCATGTTAGCAGTTGTAATATCGTATAGGAGCTAAAAATAGACCATAAAACAGTTTCAAACCAATGAACCAAAATTTTAAACCAAAAATAATGGATTTCTTTTTCCCCAACCTAATATATTAGGACATATCATATGGCAAGTATGCAAATTCCAATTATATAAATACTCTTCCGAAATTTTCTGATCGAAAACAATAAATCAACTATGAAATAACTATAAAAATATATAATAAATTATATATTATTTTTCTTATCTTATTTGTATCATATTAATTCCATTTCAGTTTATTTAAATTTTCAATAAAGCCTACATTTTTCTCATTGGGGCAACTCCATTCATAAACCTTTATTCCTGGGATTCACAGGATACAGATACAGATAGAACATGATTTGAATAAACCGTGGAATTCTCAGAAGACAGCATATCAAATTTCAATTATAATGATTTGTTTTCCAAGTATTACACCATGACAAAAGTGCGCAGTGTAAAATGATACCTTTGTTTATTTTCGCGAGAAATTGTAGAGTTCGTCAGCAATCAGCTGTTTCGTCTTAACGTCAAAATCAGCTGTAACGTTGGTTAAATGTTATGATGATGATAAAAAAGTTTTTTTTTTTAAAAAAAAAAAATACTCAATAGAGATTTATTTTACAATTGAGGAAATAGTTTGAACTACAAATAGTACATAATGCTTCCAAAATAATACATTATTTGTTTTCAGAAACAAGTATACATTTTTCATTAGCATATATGATTCATACAACTTCGAAAATTTGTTTAACAAGTATCATTCTAATCAAGTAGCTTGCAAGAAAACGTGTTAAAATTCAATAACAAATTAAGTGTAATGCATATATGTTTATACTTCTGAGAGTTTTTATGTTCATCTAAAGTTCTAAACGATAAAAAATAATAAAACACTTTCTCACCACGCATTTCATGTACATACATTTAATATTTACTATATAAAATTTAATATATAATGCATGCTTTAATAATAAATGTGAAATAATCAATATAAAATATTATTATAAAAAATTGTTTGTATGTCGTGATTACTACATGTCGTTAATCCACGATGAGACTTTTATACTTGTACAATACTTTTACATACTTTTTTATACGTTAGAGATTTTGTAACTTGAAAAAATACATTACAGTTAGTAATTTTTAAAATATTATAATTAACAACGTAAAAAATCTTACAATTTTATCGCTGTCACTTATACCTGTTGCTTTTTCACATATCAAGTGAAATGCATCAAGTAATTTTACATATCTCATATATTAAATAAAAAACACTTTCTTGTCATATCATACATGGTTTATACAAGCTTCGTAATTCACGTCAATTGCAATATCAAATACATGTGATATGACACTACGATAATAAATGTATTGGAACCTATAAGTTGAATATTTTTATAATTACCTGTATTGTGATTTAAGATTACATTTTCTATGCCTATACTTATTTTAGATAAACTATTTATTGAGCTTAAAACGTTTTCTAATATTTTAAAATTCCATGAAAATTACTCTTACACTAACACATGTATTTTTTCACAATTTATTAAGTATTTTAATTAAGATTTTTGACTTTAAGTATTTTTTATTAATTTTAGCACACGTAAACTTCAAGCTGTTGCCGTACACTAACTTAGGCTCAATAATTAATAGAGAGGGAGTCGCCTCTGACGAGTCATTCATTCATACAAATGACACATATGAATCATCGACGCGCAGGTGTAGAAAAACTATTTTGATAAGAACCGTATTATTTAATGTGAGTACATTTATTTTTTGTAAAAAGTTAGGAAAAATATTGAAAATAATGGTAATGAGAATTATAATTATTTTAACGAGCGAAGAATGTACCGGTGTGGGATCGTTGTACGATCATTAATCGATGTTAGACTCTTACTTTATTTATTTATTCCCAAAGGAGTTTTGTCAGAAAATCCAATTTGCTAACTTTGTTTATTTTTGCGTTTCAAGTCATTCTCAATCGTTTAACTCCAGAATTTGAAAAAATATGCGTGTATGCGTATCCTAACCAAAATTTTACCCATCGTATAAGGACTCACGGTGATTAGTTTTGCGACACGAGTCGCTTTTTAAAAGTTTTGCAGACAACTGCAAAAAAATTGTTCACATTTTTGCGAAAAACCCTGAAGCAATTTTGTTTTTTTTTCAAAACTAGGTAAATATTCGTGCTAATTAGTTTTTGGTAAAGATCGGCCTCACCGTTTTTTTTCTGTTTTGTAGTTATTGTAATTTTTACGATTCTGATGAAACTATTAATGACAGAGTTCATGGATCTAATGAACGTCCTTAAATAAGTTTGCGAATAATGGTTTAATTATAAAAAAACGTCAAAGTATAGCATAATAGGCTATGTCAAATTTTCGAAATTCTGTCACAATTTGAGAAGTTGCTAAAACTAATTCATATTTATTAATTCGATTATTTTGGCATATCGGGAAGTTTTTGTATCTCGCCTTAATATAAGGTTACCATACGTCCCATTGGCAGGGACAGTCCTGGAAATCCACCTTATTTCCCGGATGTTACTAAACACAATATTTGATCTTTTGTTCCCAAAAAGTACATGTTTAAATTGAATCTTTGCTATTACTTTATAACAAAAAATTACGACTACACATCAAATATATGAAATTGATGTAGGTATACAACATTGAAACATTACGTTAAATAGGCTCTAGATTAGTAATTTCCAGCTCTCATTTTTAAATTTACGAAAATTAGAAATAATTATGAAAACGAACTTTTCGATTGCCAGGTTCAAGAGTTAAGTTTTACTAACAAAGTTATAAGTTATTTATAAAGAAAATTGAATAAAATCTTATATAAGGCTTAAAATATGGTCATCTTGCTTAATGCCACTTACATCTGGTTAAAAATGGTTCTGAGACGCTGATGTGTAACATGTGACATTAGGTGAACTCTTCTCTTGTACGTGTTCTTGTCGATGAAGTCGTTTGTTACGCTGCGCTGTTTACGCACGGTCGCGTTATTTGTCCAGAGCGCGGAACCGACGAATGTTGCACCGGATTGTTGTTTCATGTCATTCTGTAATATCATAAATTTTCGAGTTTGTGTGATACTGTCAATAAAATCGTTTCATGGCTTCATTATTATGAAAAACAAATACCCAACTGTTTCAATTCATTCGGTTTATTTTGATCTAATCAATTTAGAAAATGAATGAATTTGTGCACTCATCAAACATTAAACTATTAGCCAACACTCTCTCAAAATATACGAGGGTGGGCTGAAAAATTTTCGTTCTAAAAATGATGCAAACTTTTTTTTCTTATTTTGAAGTAAAACTTCTGTAGGCGCGACTAGGGTGTAAATCCGTACAAATGCAACGGAACTGCGTTACGGCCGAGTCCAGTGCCAATGATTCGTCATTCGCTCTCAATGATATCATTTCTATATGGGTCGATTGTGATTGGTCGTCGTATCATGTGCGAGGCTTCTTTGTATGCGTGACTTTGTACGTGCATACGTCACCAAAAGCGTGAAGCATATTGTTCATTTTTCATTCCCTGCAAATGTGGTCGTTTTCGGCCATTTGTGCCTTTAGCGCGTTTTTATAGTTGTTTTATACTTTGCAGTCCACTGTTTTGACTGCAGTTTTGTTTTAGGCGTATAATAGTGAATCCAAGATTCATCTACAGTAATTAGTTGACGCCAAATATCGGACCTATTACGCCTAAAAGGCGTGGAAAATGTTTATTTAACCATGTCTTTGGTCTAACGTGAGCAAACGCGGCAACCAATGCGCTAACGGCTTTCTTATGTGTGACTTTTTTTAATATATGACAAACACATTTTTTGGACATTTTCATAACCTTCATAACCTAACATCTATCGTTCTCACATTGATTCGGCTTTCGTCTAGCATCATTTCGTAAACTTCAGAATGTCATCTTCAGAAGTTGAAATTTTTGGACGTCATGAACGATCATCGTCTTCCAAGCTCTTACTGGCACGTTTAAACTCAACTCCAAAAATGTTATTTTTGGAAAATGATCGTGCAGAGTCCCCACACACAGAAACCAATTTATCTTTCATTTGCGTTTTGCCTTTCAAAAACAAATATTAAATAACTGCTCAAAACTGAACTTACTACATTTTCACAAAAACACTCGCTCCAACGGCTGTCGATTAAAAACGAAACGTCCAAAATGGTCAAAATTTGGCAAGCTTTTGCGGGTCCCTGTATAAAAATCGGTTGGGAGCCCTATTTACTTAAGGAAAAGATTTCTCACAAAAATAATAAAACATTAGAAGAAATGAAAATATTTTTGTCACTTTCACAAATATTGTACAAACAATTCAATTTTAATATATTCCTGTCTATAA
>NW_020538040.1:104191096-104258528 GCF_003426905.1 Ctenocephalides felis
AATAATTAGAAGGCGATAAGTATTTTAAAAATTGGATTTTGTCGCGAATGTGTATGACGTCAAATAATTCATGTTATGGTAGTATTAACCCATAATGAATTTCAAGTTAAAATTATATATTTTCATAAGTCTATAAATATTTTTTGATAACTGGTAAATGAATATATATAAATATTTAATACATTATATTGAAATTTGTATTTGTATCCATAAATAACAGACCATCTATTCAATTTACCATTTATATATCTCTATATCTAGTTCGTTTCTGATCATTAGCCATTAACAGCACACATTAGAGCGGTGCCTCATAAATATGGATGAGCTTAATCTATATTTCCATCCAGATTTCGCAGTTAGAATGTTGATAAGCTAATTTTAGACAATTAAAATCTCGCTAAAGCAAATTGTTGGTAATACTGATGGTGGAATAATATTTAATAATATATAATTTATTACAATCAATTTATCATTTATTTATTGAGATATATAAAACAAATTACATTCGCAAATAGAAAAATTTGTTCATATTTATAATGTTACACAGATTTTTGAAATTGATACTAGATAAACAGATTGAATGCGCTTGGATATAAAAAAGGTAAAATGATATCCATAAACAAATGATTCCCCATAAAAACAATTCATAAAATATACAAATCGTAAAACAGAGTACCGATAGAATAGTTCGAGAAAAAATGTTCAATATGATTAATGACTATTTTATAATATTTGATTTTATTTATTACCATAATTTATTGAATTTATTTTGCACTTTTAGTCTATACTTTTATTTAAAAATCTGTAATAATTGTTGATCCAACAATTATGATTAATATTAGTGATCTAGTGTTAATATTTTACTAACAGTAAACATTACTTAACTCTACTCCAGAATAAATGGGCATTTGTACAGTAATTTCTGCATCTAGCTTTTCTCAACCTTAATGAATATTCAATTAAATTATTTGAGAACGTACACTACATCTTACAGATATTTTGTTATAGACAAACAAAATAATTTACAGACATATGCGATTAACTAGCAAACCTTAAAAAATCATGCACTCCATTTACAATAGTACTTGATTATCAGGCGGGCCCCGGCAAGTGCAACCTCACCGCGTAAAAACCACATACAGGGTTTCCTCCCCTAGTTTGCAGTACAACTAAAACCGGCAATAAAAACATGGCAATCATAATCCGATTGTGCCAGATACACTTTGAGCATTTGTTTATATATATGTGCACTTGCAATTTAAAAAAAAACTTACAGGAAATGTAAAGGAATCATCAGATCAAGCTGCAATATCAAATATTATATGCACATTCAAACCAGTATTAGAAAACATATACATATTTAATATAATCTGATCAAAAAGAGAAAGATAAACCACTAGGTCGCCTTCTCGAAATGCTAAATGGTAAGTAGTAAGTTAAAGAATCACACCACTACAGTTAATACATGTTGAACAGATATAAAGGTAAAAACGTATTATTTTATATGTGCATACTCATTTTCAGATATTTGAGGGTTACTTGTAACTTAATTATGAAAAAAATTGCGAAGATTCAAATTAAACCTATACTTTTCGAAAACACGATACAATCCTGGGCAAATATTGCTTTTAAAAAAAAACCCAAGACACAAGGTGAAAATGAGGAACTGCACGGCCAAACCGGGGCGTATGGTCACCTTAAGCTAGATTGGAATAATAATTATTTCAGCAAAAATATAAAATTCATTCATACAATGACAGTATTAGAAAGAATATGAAGTAGCTAATCAAACACATTCACCAGATTCTCAATAATTTTTCCTCTTTCATAACGGGGGACGCACAATGCATCCATCTGGTGCATCGTCATGTCATTGTCGCATAATTTATGCGCGGGATAATGAATAAAAAATAATGCCGACACTTGCTCGAATACATTTGTACATTACCCCTGTCATCTATTCTATGGGATGTAGGTCAGACTCGTGTCATCGTGTGAGCCTGTAAATGACAGTCAATTTCTGCGCCGTTCTTGGTACAAATATATTTGACCTCAGAGCCGACCCCGCAACATGACCAATAACTTCCCGTAGTGGTCCCGTTCGAATGAATTCGAATGAGTTAGGATACAGTCAGAGTTGGTGCGACAGTTTTTTCAAATATTGATTTTAAATGTGTTTTTAGACTTTGGGTATCTAAAGAGTAAATTATCCCAAATGGGGTAAAAGGGAATTTTTGGGTGTAAAACGTATATGTTTGTAATTGATATCTACTGTATTTGCTACGTAGTAAGACGTGCACTAATTAAGCTTCTTAGATTCTAAACAAACCGTGTTCATAACTTTTTGCTTTTTTTTGGATTTAGTTGAGCTTTATGAATGACCATGTAAAATAAGCGATTGCGCTATTCAATATAATAAGTACTAATTTCAAATATTTTAACCATAAGAGAATCTACCAATTGGTTGGTTTTTCCTTTTATTGCAATCTTGCATTAGTGTTATACTAAATATAAAATTATTCCATTAAATGATATCGTTGTGTTAGGCAGCAGTTATATTATTATTTTTATAAAATATCAACTTACAAAACTTGTAATCATTAACAAATATGTACTGTATAATATGAACAGAATATCGTTTTTACATAAGTTGGTTAATATTTTTAGTTAAATAGAAGTGAAAATAGAAATTACAATTGGCGACGTGTAATGCATCAAATAATCAATGACATGTTTCAAATCGAAAACATTACTTCGAATATGTATAACAAAAAAAAAATCAAATCAAACAGCAAGGCAGCAAAGTGGACAAAAATCGCATATGCGTCTACGGCCTTAGCGAATGAATCGGACGGCGCATATGGACATAAAAATATTATTTACATTGGACGCGAGAGAGAACAGATTCGTATGCGTATTTTTATTATTTATTATATGTACACATGTACATATGCATTTGCATTCATACTTCAGATTGCTTGATTGTTTGAAAACACTTGCTGGCACAAACTTGGAAGCGCGAACTACTTTTGTGCAATCGTACCTTCATTGTTAGAAACGGCTTATCCATAAATATACTGCTCATAAATATTTCAAATTGTATTATATGAAGGCTTCCAATTATAATATAGTATATATTCACATTTTGTCATTTTCTATGTTATTTCTAAAACACTCAAACTTGTTTTTACAATTAAATAGAAGCCTGAAAAGTTTTGACTCATTGTATTTTCAAAAGATATTTGCAATTACAAAAAAATGAAAATATTCGAATATAAAGTGTTAATTCTTTCGTAATAATAATATTTAAGAAGAGGAGACTGAGTACGGTTGCGCCAGGGTACGATAGTGACAGTAACCATAACAGCTAAACTAAATTGATTTTGAGATAGAGTCCAAAGGGAGAAAGAAGAAGTATGATTTTTCGAACAGGTCCCTATTATTGCTTATAATCAGTGTCTCTACATTAATATAATCTGTAGACCGCATTGCTTTTAAAAAGTCAAAAGTAAGTTATCATGTTCGATTTCTATATAATAACTGTTAATTATATACAGATAAATCACTTTGTTATTGTTATTACAAAATACGAAAGAGAAGGAAAAGAAAAATTCAATACAAGGTAAAAATTAATCGTATTTAAGGACAGTAATTCAGTAATTCCACGTAGCCAAATGTTCGAATTACTATTCAATTTACTTTTCTCTCAGCTAACTGATATATTAACAAAATGATTGCAGATCAAGAAAAAGTGGCACGACCGTACCCAGTCTCCTCTACTTCAGTTGTTGGCATAAGTTTTATTTGTATTTTTTTCCCTCAACTTCACGCTTAAACTGTATAATCATAATATGTTTTGAGATTTTATATGGTTTGTGTGTGCAGTAGTGAAATATATTTCTACATAAAAGTTATTAGTCAGTGCCGTTTTGAATATAAGAGAAACAAGAGGCATTTTCGTCGTGCTTTATTGTTTTACTAAAGTTAAAAATGGTGTTCAAGCCCGAAAAGAACTAACTGACTCGTGTAGAAAAGGTATTGGTGTAACTCGAAGACATTAGTTGATACGATCCTAAGAACGCTTGAAATCTGCAGGAGATTAAATAACTGGTAACTCCCGATTGGCTAAAAGCGAAATTGCAATCGAAACAACTCGATTCTTAATGTAGTATCATTATTACGCTTATCAAAATATTGTTTATACAACTAAGAATTAACAATTCCGTGTGAATCTCCATATTTCTATATCTTCTATGGTTGCATTTAAGCTGCTTTTATCTATTTTGTATGGGATCAATTGTCCCAGCCGATCTATTTGATCGGTGTCTATAGACCGACCGAAGGACGAACGTCTATGCCGGCGATGTTTACTCGGAAAGTGTGCACATGCATCTCATTATGGCGAAAGCTCCTCCAAAGCTTTGAACTTGGCGCAGCAACCGAAAGCAACCGATTACATGACGATATTAAGCTAGTTCTACATTTAATCAAAACGAGGCACGTGCATATATATACTCGTAAATGGATTTATATTAATTCACTGGCGAAATTGAAATTTACTTATGCAGGCAAACATTATTTCATAAACAAGTGTACATTTATATAGGAATAAACGACAAAATAATGATAAAACAACAATATATTTTCATAAATTGTGGACAAAATTAAATTTCATGCAATCTACCTAAACTTTGTGTTATAATATATTATGACGTTTTTGAAAAGCTTTTAATTAAAGCGTGTCTATGTATATGTGTGTGTATTGCATCATAAAATTAAGTACAATTTTCGTTATTACAACAATCTGGTAATGCTTTTTTGTTGATTTTAATTATTGTACCCTTGGTAATTGCAAAAACCTAGCGCAAAAATAAGAGCCATTAATTGAATTCTTCATGCTTATCAATAAATCTTAATATTTTATCATTATCATGTAACACAATTTTTATAATTCCCAAAATGTGAAAGTAAAGGAAAAGCATATATTTCCCAAAATGTGGAAGTATAAGAGAAAAACATATATTCGCACTGAAAATGTAGAAAACCTCTTAATAAATGCGATTCTAAATATTATTAAAAATTTTGTTCTTGAAACTAATAAATATAATTGTTTTTATTAGTCAATGTTTACTTTATTATTATACGAATAGAGCGATAGTAACTATTTTTATCCAAAACTAAAATTATTATTCCTAATAATAGTGAACGCTTTTAAACAATGTTTCTAACTATGAACAACGAATGTTATTGCATTTCATATTTTTAATATATTTTCAGTGTTTACAATTTGCAACATACTGCAATGTACCATATTTCTCACAATTACTCGCGTTTACCTCAAAATATGATACTACATCATTCTCTCATGACCATTCAATAAAACTATAATATGTGAATTAAAAACAACATATCTTTAAAAAAAAAATTATTAGTAAATAAGTTATTGAAATAAATAAAAAATATTAATTATCGAAGCAGAATTTTATAAAATAATACCATTAATATATTATATTCGATATTTTTTTATTGAAACACGCAATATCTTTTCCCCATTTCACGTGCTACATTTTCCGTTGACCCATCATAAATTGTCCATACAAACTGTATTCATTTGAATAACTCACGATAATTCAGTGTGTCATTATATTAATTTATTGATATCAAAGAGATGCTTGGTCATTGAACTGCAGTGAGTGTGTGGGCTTATTGTGCATCTGATTTTTCGTACGAAATCTAGAGCGCAATAATCACATGATATGCTTCGCCTTAATTGCTCTGATGTACGGAACACTCGTCATACATTGTATTAATGAGATTTAACAAACATATTTGAAGGTTCCATACTTAAAAATATATAAGCCTAATCAAAATGTTGCTGTTTTTTGTGCCTGTCTATCGCTTACTGTTATAGAGATCCCAAACTAATAGAAATAACGATGTAAGAAATATTCTGAATCTAATAATAAACTGATTGTAAACATAAATATACTACAAACTTATAAATGAAAATCTGTACTTAATACAAAATAAAAAATAAAACTTAATCGAAATCCATATGCTATTAATCTGACTATATTTGCCACATAAGACCTATGCTCTTAACACATTTTGGCAAATTGACGAACGAACAAAGAAACAACACCATCCAAATTCGTATGAGAAGAATAAATAAATATTATTAATTACATTTTTTAAAATAGTTATGATTAAAAAAGTGAAAAAATACATTACGTCAACTGCAGCAACATAAAAAATTTGAATATTATTCTACTTTTTTGTGTTGAAATGAAATAAGTAAGACTAAATTTCCCATTATAGTGTTTCAAGACCCATGATTTAGTACAAAAATAGTGTATCCCCTGAGTATTCCAAGCGGAGTACAGTTATTGCCCCAGAATATCAATTTGTAGAGTTCACATTAAATTCTTGTGAACACATTTTAGTAAATGCGGGGGAGCGAGTGGATCATCTCTCACCTTGGAGGGCGGCGTGTGAAACCGTGAGACGCGAAATAGCGATCATCTCCCCTGTCTGTTGGAAACAAAATGTTGTGGGAATAAGCAAACCGCTCGAGTAGGATTTATGCGCTGATGGAATAATCCTGTTGTTCTTGATTGGAAGATACGCGTAAAAATTTGCGGTAAAATGTCTATGAAGACTTGTTCGAAACGAAAACAATCAATAGAATTTGGTAAATTGAGAATGTATCGCAATTCATTCAATTACTCCAAAAACTTGGAGGTCACTCAAATTACTTCATACTCTAAATTTATTACATATGAAACAATATATTATATTCAGCACATAATTATACACCGCATAGTTTGATATAATCTCCTAAAATATCCTTGCAATTGTGTTCATTGTGCCCATGGTGAATTCCAAAGCAATTGCCCGAAAACAAATTAAATCCCTTGTCCATAGAGGATAAATATATTATACAAGATCATTCGTGGGAAATCGCGTCTGCTCTGATAACATCGCGGAGAATTACCGATCCATGAATCCAAATCTGTAGCAAGTGTAATCCAGGATTATAAATTACAGGATTCGCGTCTAAAAAAACTGTGATAATGTTCTAAAAAACGAATTATTGTGTATTAGTACCATAATCCTTCTACGTTTCTTTTATAGTTGGACAGAATTATAAGCAAAAATATAAAATTATTTGCTTAGTTCAAACGACCTTTTATTTTAATAGAGTTATCTACTGCATAATTTCACGATTTTTTTTGCAATTTATGTTTCATTGATAATCACGATCAATTTCACCACCACTATTTTCATTTCCAAAGATGTAATAATTCAAATTATAAAGCACACTTGATCATAAATACATAATCTGAATAATAATGGGTATTACTGCCCTAAGGCAGGTCCGTAAGCTGAATTAAACTCCTACTCGATTCAAGAAAAATAGTGTGAGAGATTTTCTATTGCTATTTCACACCGCAGTGTCCGAAATGGACTATTTTTAATTGAAAACATATTTTTGACATATATTTTCAAGTGAAAACGGACATCGCTACTGCACGATGTCAGGTTGTTCAGAGTGGGGTTCGAACTCACGAACATCTGAATATGTTACCTAATTGTATTTAAATATAAAGTAGTAGTATAATTAAGTTTTCTATGATTTGAACTTAAAGACTGCACAAACAATAAAACCAAAAGACACTGAAATCTAATGTCGGATAATGAAGACCAAGGTTTCTATTATTCTTAGGCCATATTGAACAGGGAATTCCGAAGTTGAACAACTTACTCTTCTTAACAAAGTATTTATCGAATATCTTGCAAAACCAAATAATATTAAAAACATATATTGCCCCGAAGAACGTTTGATTGCTCTATCAATTTCTATACATAGCAATAATTTCTACTAGTAAAACAAATATTAGTTTTCGTCGGGTTTAAAATGTCATTATTATTGAAGCAATAAATGCCCCATGCGTTGGGGTCCATTGTCCCACTTCGTAATATCAATAACGTGCAGCACTTCTAATCTCCGATTATTAAATTTTATTGTTAAATCGCTATCATCGGATACGGAATATTTCAAATATTTATTATCGCAATATATAATTTGTGGGAAAAGGAATTTTTCAGGGCTCAATCGAAACCATTAAAATGTCAACATTTGAAATATTTGGAAACAGATTCATATTGATCGAAAAAATACAGAGGTTGAATTTTATTTAATAAATCACTAATTAAATTATGATACACTAAATGACGCACGTTTTTATGGACTGAAATAAGGTTTCAATTCAAAATATTAAATTCAAAGATTGAAATACTGTGCCACTTATGATATTGTAGAATAACCTCAATTTGATTTCAAACAGTATTCTATTCATAAATTGGTATCAAAATAGTTATAATCTTTGACCTATGGTAGAACTATATTTCACACATCTCATGTTTAAATGTTGTTTCTTATTTCCTTTGTTATATATTTTATATGTATATGACAATTAGATTAGAGAGATTAAATAAAGCTTTATAATGTAGATTGAATAAAACTTTTTAATGTTAATTTGAATCGTAACTATTGTTAATTATTATTTTTCGTTTTCAGATTTTTCATTTCATAATTAATTAAAAACATGTTTAATTACTCTGATTTTGATTACATATTACGAATAAGCAATTAATAATACATACTACTATTGATCGCGGTTTATCCACTATAAATAAATAATTATTAGTAAATTAAAATTTTGTCATTGACAATATGCTACAGATTGATATCGTGTAAATTATAATAATTTAATTTTCTAAAACATATTATCCGATCTTTGATCTCAATAAATAGTTAATCTCAAATCATTAACCCTCTAACTCTAAATTCTATAGAGTTATCATCATGTTAAATCACCTCAATTGTTCCTCGCCCCTAAGTGTGTTCGGCTAATAAAACTGAGACTTTAAATACCGATCGGCCTGTTTACGGGCGAGGGTGCGCGCATCATCCCTTATGTTTCGAATGATCCCCGTAATTCGGTTCCATCGTCCGACTATTGTCGGCTCAATGTATCAGAGTATTTTTATGATTATTTTTCCGGCCTCGAAGATTGTTCAAAGGTTCACCCCGATGAGTGTTTTGCAATTTAAAATTCACTTGTTCGCCAATGCGGGGAACATGTGTGAAGAGGTTACGCGAGCTTTAAAATGGTTCATTTAAAAAAGCACCCAGCAAAAGGGAGATTTATGATGCGCACATCGAACTGAAATAAATAGCCCTTACGACCGCAATTTGGATTTTGATTCACATGAATTAAATTACAAAAAAATATGTATTGATGTAATGTTCGAGCTCGAGTCAATCAATTGTCATTTTTTATGGTCATTATTGAGACACAATACAACATACAAGTTTTTAATATTATAAACATGTTATATTTGCTGTAAAAATAATAGAAACTTTTTTCACGATAAGAAGAATAGAGTTCCTTATGATCCGTGTGATCCAAACTAAATCTAGAAGTGTTCAATCAATCGCGGAATACTTATGACAAACACTGTCACTTAAAGCACAACAATTTAAAAAAAAACGTATATATGTAAAACTTTACATCAAATTGGAGGAAGAAAGTCCCAGTCAAGTGATCGCCACCATATGAGTCAATTGTTTATTTTGTAATGCAATTAATATTAATTGGTTAAGAGAGGATCACATTATATCAAAATAATTCCATTTACAAATTTCAATAAATAATATTATATTTATATTAGAATATTATATTTATTTTTAAATCGTTATCAATAACCCAAATTGTTTATTTTGCATGTAAATATGGTAAAAGTTATATTTGTATAAAATAAATAATTAATAATCACGGCATATATTTCTATCTGCAGCTCTATATATTTACATGTACCAAAGTGATCATTAGTTAAATTAATTATAATTTAAAATTAAAAGGTATAATCTGGCAACGAAAAATAAGCAGTCAATATATATAAATAATTCAAATTTGTTTTAAATGGTTAATTTTTATAGAACATTACATAAATATGTATTTTTTATTATTTGTCAATTTAAGTCAGAAACTAAAAAAGTTTTTAAACTTCCCTAGCTCGATATAAATTTACATAGCGTGTCTCCCGTTCAATTGGCATAAAATCCACTTAAAACTGAAATTGATAATGTGTTAGGGGTTCGTCGCCCCTCTTCAAACATTATAAATTACAATTTCAGTTCAATGAAAGTAAAACCGATGTAATTGTCCGCAATCGTTCCCGTTTCAATTTTAGCCGCACATGTAAGGGTAGGTGCATTCTTTTGTTTGAGAGAATTTAAAATCACAAGTGCAACGAGATAATATGTAGGATTTAGAAAAGATTACATCACTTGAAGCAGATTTATGTAGCCTATGTAAAATATTTAGTTTTTTATGGGGATCATTATATGCAAATTTGGTTAGGTTATAAATGATGTTGCATTTTTTTTGAAAAAACTTTTAACTACAAAAAATCTAAGTAAAACGCATGGTAGAAATATAAATAAAAACGCTGCAAGTTTTCATTGAAATATGATGCCATGCGTTTCAAGAGCTTTTAAATATTGCGCTTACCTTGGGAAAAGTGTAGCTTGCACTATGCATTATTTAAGTTTGAATGAATGAATTTCCATTTTCAAAATGAATCAGCCTACTGAAAAGTTTTAAACTTATTCTGTTTGACAAATATATAAAGTCCTAGGTTGAAATACAGTCACACCCGTTTAAGAGCATAATTGACATGTATACAAAATGAAATTACAAAAGATTTTACCAATATGCAAAATTTTTATATATTTAATCATTTTTGTATTTTCTTCTCATCGCGTTTTTGCATCTTCGACGATTACAATATGAACTCCAATGATTAGTACATATAGGTAAACATAGCGAATTTTATATTTTTAAAGAAATGTCAAGACTCAACTTTAGTATATATAGATAAAACGCCAACGTAAAAGATAATATTTCAGTTACTACAAATTTCTAAATAAACGACTGAGTTATCTAAAGATTCTCTTCAATAGGCTATTGTGATCTTTGCTGTTATCAACATTATACACTGATAAAAATGTTGAATCAACGAATTTGATGGAAATATTCAATGAAATCCGTTATCACAACCACATCCTACTGGCATTCTGAGAAAACAGATGCATAGAAATCGTTCTTAGTACTTTATCAAATGCTAACGGAATAATTTTGAGTGAGCTTGTTTGGGAAGATAAATACATTATTTTGTAAGCTATGCTAATATTTATCCAAAATATGCGTTTGAAATTTCAAGAGATAAAAAAATTCGTAATAACTTCATTCTACGAATTGCAAGAGTAAAAATAATAGAAAAACATTCTCTATTAATATGAAGACGCCTTGTGGAGATTTAATTATTAGCCTGGCCTCCATCGCCGATTACTTTTTAAAGAATTAAGTGGGTTGGAATCATTTCATTATCACGTGTCATAAAAAGAAGAAAAACACACAATTTTAAGATACAGCCAAACCTTTCGCTCGTGCAAAGTAGTTTTTTGTGTTCCGAAGTGCAGCTGCCGGGGCGCATCGAATTTTTTTCGTAAGAGCTTGTTCTCCTTGCTCGGTACGATCGCCGCACTGTCCATCGCGATTAGGCTACTTTCACACTAAAACGACACCATCTCGTTTGTATTCGGACAAACGATGGCAAAATCAAGAAATCTACAAGTTGAGCGCATGTAAACCAAATTCATGGCCGGTTAATAAAATGTAAAATTGATATATTTTGGCGGACATAAAAATGCCAAAAATGTGAAAGGAAATTAAACTTGATCTAAATGTTTAATTTAAATCAAATATAACATTTATTATTGCAGAAATTTCAGAAACAAAGTGGTAATTATTTAATAATAATTTGCAGTGCACCCGACTATTCATAAGTATAATATACAAACTATGCAATAATACGATATATCTGATTATCCGTTTTTCAACATTGTATATCCTCCTAAGAATTGTCGTTACAAAGTATTAACTCATATCCAGTAACAGAAGTGTTATAATCGAAAATAGAATCGATGAACTTTTTCTAAGGCGTACTTGAACTAGTAAATACGTCGCAGTCTTTCTTATAATTAGAAATTTCGGTCAGAGAATCACATCTGCAACTAATCTTATATTAGGTTGTCAAATATCTCCCATCCGCCTTTTTGTATTATAAACCAAGAGCAAAAAAGCGGAAGGGAGATATTTGACAACCTAATATTATTAAAGAAAAAAACAAATTTAAAATGCCCTGTATACATTCATTAGAAATAATAACATAGGTATTTAAAATTTATAATATAAAGTAAGTTTCAATGTTAGAGATTACAAAATGACTAGATAACAAGGTCAATAAACAATAAAAAAACTGCATAATATTCTAAAACGTATAAAGCCACCCTACTTAAAAATATTATATAAAACTTAAATATAACTAAAAAGGGTTGTGTCGAAAATTGTAAAATTAATATGAAATAAATTAATTTAAAAAGTCTTGCAAAGAAATAGGATGGTATAGAGAAACACTGATCGGCGCTCCAGCAATTCATAAATCTTTATTTTAATATTAAAATTTATAAAAATATTCACAACATTATTTTTACTCGACTATGCACATTTCACAAAACAAAATCATTTTTAATCCGCAAATAAAATATCTCTCAAAAGCACGATAGTTCAACATGTTAATTATCCGCTTAAAAGCTACATTGTATGTTAGTCTTGTAAAATACCTCTATTAGCTTTTTCATACGCGAAATCCGAGCGGCGAGCAATGCAGAAACAGAAAGGCAGAAAACGCTCTGAATATACGAAAGACGACGTAGGCAATCAACCACGTGTTGAATGAACGCGGCCAGCTGCGTGCTGGCCTTACGATTCCGAGATAATTAATATTGTTAAAAAGCGCGAGTGCACGCTATTCACGTTTGGCGAAATTAAAAACATAAAAAGAATCGAGGATAATGTAGCTCTTTACACTTGTATAAAAATATACCGTTTGAAATAAAGATAAATTCGTCTTATAATATTAGATATCAAGATCAAAGTTTAAGTATACAAATTGGATTCATTTACTCATATCCAAATTAAGGTAACAAGTTGAGTATTTTTAATGCTAAGCGTCAAGCATAATAATATTTTTTGAAGTTTTAAAAGAGGAACATCCAAACCCACTTGCCAGAGCACCACGCCACGTCATTACCAAAGCATGATTGGAAAAGAAATTCATGTTACATTAATAGAGTAGAGCGGGGCACAAAGGTCCAATTTGACTTTGAGCAAATGTATTGTGAAAACCAAACCAATTATACCACAATAAATAACACTTATCAAACAACTATCTGACTATGTTCAGTAAAAATCTCATCGATTCGAGAAATGTGTTTTTTGTAAAATTGTAACATGGTCCTTTTTACCCCATCGGAGGGGTAAATTGGGACAGCCAGGGGCAAACAGATCGAATGTTTTATTTTAATTATAAAGAGATTTTACAAAATAATAGCGACTTTATTCAACCAATGCAAAATATAAATTTAATGGGTGCATTTTTCGATTTGGTATTTTGTCAGAAATATTCATCAACAGAGTTAGAATAACTATTTATTTAATTTATTTCTTGTAAAATTGCTTTTTTTAACTCAATTCACTTTTTATTTATATTTTTTTATTTTTTACACCTTTTCCAGGGTAAAGGCTCCGTTGTTTCTTTTTACCCCACCCGGGTTTAAGCTTTTATTGAAGTTATAAAACGTGCCCAATTCGAATCTTAAACCCAATGTGATCTATTTTTAGACCTTTAACTATGAAATAAAATCCACATCGAAAATCACAATTTGTATAATAAATGCAAAAATCTAATTAAAATTCTAATTAACCTTTTTTACAATCGACTGTGTAAAAATCTTGTCTTAATTTCAAAATAGCCGCAGTCCGTAAACTGTCTAATGAAAGATTATCGTATCTCAAGCGCGAAAAGATCCTAATGAAACGGCAAGAAACACAAAGTATCCTGAAATCCCGAACAGATTACGGTTGCAAGCAATAATGAAGAACGGACGCCGAACACCTGGCGTTTCGGATTGCTTCTTCGCCTCCCGGAATCATTGCAGTGCGCCAACCCGACGGCCGTGCCAGATACACGGCAACTTATACGCATGCGATATTTAACAAGATTTACAAGTAATACTACATCAACAAGTTTCTTCGTTATTTTCAAACTCCAAACACTTGTCAGCTAATGCATCTTTAATGATATTAAACAACAGTGTTATTTGTTTTCAATATTACAAGATTGGAATTATTTGATATTGGTAATACAAATAAAAATATTAATTAGATAATCTAGTTCAATTATTCCCAATAGTCGACGAAACTGCTATTGTATAGTTAAAACGCAAGATAAAAGTGCACTATAGTTCTATAAAATTTACATTAAACGAACAAATTATGCCAATATATTATAACGCAAAAAAATGAAAATGCAAAGTATATTCATATTTCATAATGTTCCACAACTTCCACGCGAATATATAATGCGACGTAAAATGTGAAAGAATCACGATATCTCAAGTTGACGCAAGCTGCTTATTATGTACATAAGATATCCTGGCAAACATTAAAAACTTTTGATAACAAAACAAATATTTTTGTACAAATTCAATAAAAGCTCTAAAGCACTGCGCTCGTCTTCGTATTTTTTTTTCAATGGTGCGCGCATTGCACGTGTCGAAAAAATCTACATCGAAAACATAATAACCCAAAACCTGAAAAAATAAATATATAAATATATCAAGATTGTGACAAAGGCTAATACGAGATTCATCTGCTACTTTTCGGCATTGTTAAATCAAATCGGCGTTCGCCGGTGGATGATGAGGATCCAGAAGGCAGGTGGCATCATGCACTCGGCGTTGTAACAGAAGTGTGTCATATTGGAACCACTTGCAAAAAATGTTGAAGTGAATAACATAAACAACCTAAATCAACTGTGAAGAAATTCATGCGTTTTATACTTTTACTATTAGTAAATTTTAAAACAAACTCATGCCATTAGTTGCACCAATTAATTTTATGATTATTAGAACATCTACTAACAATCTTAAAACATTTTGGTTTGCACCAATCAGGGTATTTTGAATACAAGAAGCAAAAAAAATTAGAAACTAAAAGTCTTTGTGAGACGAAATAAATAAGTGTATAGGAAAGACGCCTGTTGACAGTGTCTTTGATTCTGGTTTTTGGGACGCAGCTGGCGCGTTACCGGCGCACGTGGTCCTGGGCGAAGGCACGAGGAGGCATTAGCGATGATCAAAGAAAGATATTAATATTCGAATTAGCGATTAGAACACGACGAATGAATACAAGCAGAAAGGATGTTACTAAAGGCGTAAAAAATCTAAAATTAATTTAAACGCCAAAACTATTTTGGATCCATTTTCAAATGGAATGCAATTCCTAAATGTGATTTATAATAACAAACGACACGATATATCGAAATTTCTTTTCTTTAAATTTTTATCCACTCTAATGCAAGGTGAGAGACAAATTATGCAGGTTCAGGTCTACTGATTTTTGTACAAAAGGGTTAAAGTAGGGCCGGATGTAGATTCGTCGTCAATGTGTACAGATATTTTATATTGGAATTCTATTTTAAAACGACGTATCACTTTTATACCGCTTCAATTTTGAAAACTATTGTATCAAGAATGTGTTATGCTCTGCTCTGATAGGATGATATCATTATACTGCATGAAAGCACTTTGAATACATCTCATCGCTACAATATTTATAATAAAAATATGGAGAAGGTATATATGAAGTCAATGCAATTTATTATAAAGCGAGATGGAAAAAATGATAAGAAGATTGAATTCAATTTCTTCAAATAAGTATCTAAATATGAATTTATTACGTCTTATAAATATTATTGATACGTATTTTAAAACTTATCTATATAGTAACAAATTTGCAATTATTGGAAACAATATTTTCAAGAAATAACGAAAGGTATTATTAAACAAATTATGGCTTGAGGGTAATATTGATATAACATAGCGCCTTCAGCCTATCGTTTCAGGTGTTCAAAGAGAAATTTCGCCTAAATTGTCGACCTGCCTCAAGGTTCTATACGATCGCCTGTTCTTCGATAGTAATCAGATAGAATAAACAAGGGAGTACCCCAACGCATAACAGATCAGGCATACAGGCGTACGAAACACCTGGCACTTCCGTCGTCAATCTGCATCGGATTTAGATTAGAAAAAAAAATAACACCCTTGAAGAAATCATAGTGCCATGGCAGTGTACTCGTCAGAATTCATAGTGCATAGCAAAATATCATGCCTCTGAAATCTGTAGTACAAGTGGTCGAAATAAAATGGTCTCGTTTGAAACTGCAGTCGCACATGTAAAAACACCGAGATCAGAGCGACAAGTCTGACACGCAGCCGGTGGAACACATTGGTGAAATACGACGCCCGAAAGGGAAAACCACTAGCGGATTGGGACCTGCTAAGACACTTTTCACAATAGGAAAGACGTAGACATAATGTTCATTCAGACTACTTTCGGCAAAAACACGAAAAATATCAAATTAATTAAGTAATTATCAAAATATATACTCGTTATATGTCCGAAAAAGTCATAAATTATTAAAAATATGTTAATTATCTATATAAGTTATTTATAATAACATTATTGAACGACGAAGAAAAAGAAGAACTACAAGTAATTCATTTTTTGTGTTGATTGAGAGTTTATGAAGATAAAATCTAAAGTTTAGTGAATATTCCAAAATTCTCTTATTGTATTATATTGAAACCACGCAGATAAACTATTTGTTACATATCATATAAAAATTAAATAAAACTTGAACACATGTATGTTGTAAGATAAAGATATCATCTGACTTTGCACAAAAAAAAAACAAATAAATTAATTTAATTTTAATTAAATAATAATCTTGTTACAATTTTGAAAAGTGTTTGCATATGTGTGCCCGTAGTAAATAATATTGCAACAAGACAATTTATACACAAAACCAGTAATTATAAAAATATATTCATCTTGCATGAAAAAGGGTTTTACATAACATCGAATATTTAAGTTAACCCGAAAAAGACGTGTGCATTCTGCTTAGTGACAGCTGCATCATTTTTGGTTCATATGCATCCAGAGTGCTCTCTGTTCTCGATTATGCTGGGACAATATGAGAGGAAAATACATCCAGTTTTACATATTAAACAAGTAAATAAAATATTTCAAAACGAGTAAACAACCGCAAATAAACCTATATTAATCATGCCATCAAAAGTTTCAACTTTCATCAAACTCAGTTATTTGATCCAATAATTCCAGTTGATGTTTTCTGCAAATATTATATTTGCAGTATAAATTTATCTAGCGTCTGTTTACTATCGCATAAAGTTAACATAGCTTGAGCATTATGGAAAATGGAAATATAAGATGGAAAAGAATAAATACAGAGCAGTGGATTTTGCGTTTCTATTGTTTTATCTTGAAAATCTTTCAAAACTTCTGGATAGTCTGAAATCATACCGAATGGAAAATTCACAATTTTCAACGAGATTTTGTGCAGGAAAATAATACACACTATTTGCATATACAAACAGCAAGTAATAGTTTGTGATTCGATTAATTATAGTACAATTATTCTTTGTTTTAAATTAAATTTTGTGCTATTTAACTTCAATTGAGCGAAAGCATTTTTTTTTAAAAAAGGCTTATGGTTGATGTAAATAAGAACTTCATGGCGTGGGAAACATCTCGCATCTCGGCCTCGCCATTCAGTCCTAATTTTTTCGCAATTAACATTCAACGACGAAAAGAAGTCTACCACGTCGGCGGTTGCAAAGCTAAAATTTATTTTTTCTTATTCCGCAGAAGAAGTAAGTTCCAACGCTTCAGCGAGGTCGCACTAGAGTTGCCAAAACTTAATAATTACGACATTATTTTTTCAGAAAATTGGCATTGCAGATTTCGATTCTCGAAGTCTTTTCAAGAAAGGATGTCTTGAGCACAAAACGATTTTATTTATATAGTTCATTTATATTTAATATTTGCACATTAAGTGATTACATATCCTATCCTTAAAAATAATCCTAAACTTCAAGTAAATAACAATATGGGACTTTACATTAATAACCTGCATATTTCGAATTATGTACAAATATTTCTAACAACCAACTTATTATTATATAAATATCGATGTATCTTCATCTCACATCCCAAAGTCGTGCGGCAATTATAAAATGAAAAATACGGTATTTGCAAAAGTCGAAAAGTTTTTGCATACCGGCAGTAGAATATTTCGCACGGTCGAAGAAGAGAAAAACAAGTAAAACATGTAGAAATACGAACAAAAATGTTATACGGATAACTTTTTGTGAATGTTCGCACGTATTCGAATCGCATATGGGAGGTTGTCATCTTTGTTTTTGTTTGTGGGCGTACATATGCCCTAAGGCATACTCCTACGTTAAAAATACTTCTATTTAATTGTCTATATCTATTTCCAAAAAGTATTTATCTCTGAAAAAATAATTGTGCTACTTTCCGGTGATTAGGAGCGACTATAATATTCGTACAGATAGTGTTAGTTTTCATGTAGTCGTTTCCATTTTTTGTACTTGTGATAAATTGCATTTATTCTTCAACCCTTATGTTCCAGATACTAGGAACGCGGATATATTTATTCGCGATATATTGAATAGGCCATGTGTTCTTGATAGACGATATTGTGACGCTGTCGGTATACAATATTATGCACCCCATAATAAAATTGTAAAATATTTAATAATATTCAAATGTCAAGATTACATGCTCCTACATCCAACAAGGAAAACAAATGCAATTTAAAATAATATATTAGCACGGCCGAAATTTTGTGCTTCTTTTCTTTCCCTAATGGCTTGACTCTATCAAAAATAGAATAATCTTAAATTTTTTTTTTCTTATACAAATTTACTAAAAGATGTTAATAACTTATTAGAACAGATTAATTTGATTCTAATTTAACAATGGCCAATTTGGAGTTGACAAAAAAAAAACGCAAAACAAGTAACTGCTTCCAGAAATAAAAATGTGTCAAATATTCCGTGTACTAATTCGTTATATATATATTTTAAAAGTTTGATTCTATCTATTCCCACGGGTCATAGTTTGTTTATATTGATATTAACTGCTTGTTTTCTTATATTAATTATTTACATGAAACAAAACGCATGTGTTACTTCGATAAGTAGTCGCTCGTTAACTAAAATGTATACAAAAGTCTTGTCGCTTCTGTATTTGTTTATTAAAAGTACAAAATGAAATCACGATCTTCTGTTTCATGTCAATTAAACATAAACAATAAGATTTATTTATTTTTCTTCATTAAAAATATAAAATGTGTGTACTCGAATTACTCAATAATTATTATGATCATAATTGCAGTATGCACCAATAAGTCGCATGAAGGAGATGCTAAAAATACGTAACGAGCTGTATTGAGATAAATAATATTTTTAATTAGCTATCTCATGTTGCTTATAATATTTTTTCGCACAAAGGTGAAATCTATTTTCTTATAGAGGTCGAAAAAAATAACAAGCTCATTATTGTGTTTATTAAAATACATTAATACTATTTATATTGAGCCCCTCCTATACGAGCGGGAAAATGAGAACGTAGAAAACATATCAAATTTTATGTAAGACGGAAAGTTTACTTTATAAAGCTAATAAGCTTGTACTTAAAAACATCAATTTCCTTTATCAAATTGATATTACACAACCTCGATATCAATTTGGCCCGATATTAATAAGTGCGAATTCAATTACAAAGATTACGGCACCGGTGTTGAAAATTAATTAGTCGAGCAAAGTTTACTTTCAGCAAATGAGCAAATACGTGCTCCCCGGATGCATTGTATAATTCATAATATATTCAGCGGCTGATTCGCTCATGAGCTGGCGAACTAATAAAACTTAAAATTAAACTGAAATTGGCCAGCAACAGCTCAATTCCAACCGCCTATGCTCCGAACTCATATAAATATTCGGAACAAACTAATTACAACTCGCACAATTGGAATGGATCATGAATAATAATCAATAACAGTCGATCACTTCATTAAAATTGGTCTGGAGACGTATGCAAAATGATTCGGACACGAAAAATTCTCCCAATTATAGGAGTGTTTACACAGAAACTTCGATTTATTTTTCTTAGCGAACAGCGTCGTAATTAAAGAGAGTTCTTAGCGAAATATTTTTATATCGACAAACATCACATAATATATAAAAATAAAGAAACGTCTCGGGTCTATTTGGATTAAGCTTAAATAAACTATTGATGCAATAATATTGCTTTAATTTTGATAATAATTATGTTAAAATTTATTATTGTGTAACTAACAAATTGATATTAGCCCTGTTATAACATTGTTCACAATGAATAAATAAGTACTAAATTAATAAATTTATAATCAAATGAAAACATATCTTAAATAAGTAAAAATACATACGAAATTCATATCATAAACTTGTGTTACTCATAGCGTAATTTATTCGTTGCAATGAATTTAAATTAATTCAATGTGAAAATAACAATTGTAATAAAAATTTGAAATCGAAATATCAAAAGTTCAAAGTACGATTCAATGAACAATGGATTCAATCAACGTAGAAATATCTTAAAATTACATCAAGCAAAAAAGCGGAACTCGCAGGGGTTGAAAATATTAATTTCTATTTTAAGCATAAGTATAGAAAATTGTACAAATATATTAACAAAAAATGATGCAAAATATTATGAAAATATACAAAAAAATATATAAAAATATTTTTTAATCATTATGTATAGGTGCTAGAATAAAAAGGTGAAATAATCCGTTTATGTTAGACGAACATTTAACACAAATGTAATAAAGAGCAAACATAAGAAGTAAATAAGTAGAATTAAACTTGTAAAACTATAAATAGTGTACAAGATTACTAATGATATAAAATGATTTATTTAATATCTTACTATCTTTTATCAATTGGACAGACTTTATATCAAACACCAGTGTATTTTATGCTGAGTGCCACTTGTTCATCAACAAATATAAAAATTGTATTATTTATCCGCGGCCTAGTTGTTAACCCTCGGGCAACCCATATTTTCACCCCATTCGCTGCCTCGATTCCGCATACAATTCGCATTAAGGTTACACTTGTTCGGAGAGGGCGGAAATGTGTATTCATTTATATCTTTCGATATTTTTACAACCACACGTTTTATTAGTAGTAACCCTATCGTACTTTTAATATTTTGATACGATGCGCATATGGGTTAAGTTACACATACTCGGATGTACTGGGGCACAATAAATAGGGATGGATTATGAAATTGGAATTTAATAAATACTATTTTTTGATTAATGACAAGTTCTTGTTTTTAATATAAATTTATATATGATTATTCAATTTTCCATTTTTGATGTCATATTTGAAATTACGTCTATCGTAAGAACCGATATAAATATGAATATTATATACTCTATAAATAAACAAAATATTTGTATTTGCCATAAAAATAACAAATAAAGCACTAAAGAAACTTTAAAATAATTCCCTATTTACACATAATTATAATCCTTGGATACGTACATTATCTTTCATTTAATTTATTCATAAGCCATGGTCGAAAATAATATTATTACTCAAAATAATAACCTTAGCTAAATATACTATGAATTTACTTCAATTTCAAATAGTTCATCATTTTTGTTATACAACCTTACGATAGAAAAAACATGATAAAGTTACAAGCAAATTATCAGATCCAGAAGAAAGTTTTCTGAATGCTGTAAAAAACGTAGAAGTTAAATTAAAATATCCAAAGCAAGCTAAGATGCAAGCAACTAATAAAAGGATCATGTCAAAAGTTTACAAGAGTAGAAAAAAAAACTTTTATTATGTAGAGTTTGCCAAACTTGAATAATTATTTTCTCACTATATCTAAGAGATTTGGAACTGATTGCTTTTAGCATTTATTTTTTCATATATAAATAATTATAGATTTATGATTAAACTAAATAATGAGCAAATTATGATTAAACTAAATAACTAAATAATAAGTTTATTAAAAATGGGTATTAAAATATTAAAGCCAATTATTACCAAGATCATTAAGTAAGATCATAACAGTACTTCATTTATAAAGAAAATTTACTATTTACGACATATTTTTACGACTGAAAACACTATGCTGTGAGCTCTATAAAGCGTTTCGGTGTTTCTGGTGGATTATACAATCCATAAAAACACCACCCGTATAATAATAACATGAACTGTGTGGATGGCATATGACTCCTAATGAAACGGTCTATGATTTTCGTAAGGGCGATGTGTTTTATTTATTTTTATGCTTATGTTATGTTGCTGAGGTTACCCGATGCACTTTTTAACGGGTTGAAAATACATTTTACTATCGAAAAATAATAATCGTGCGGCTGTTGTCATATAACACATAAACGCGACATGTGCTTCGTCTGAGGACTCGGAAAGTGAAGATTTTCTAACAACTTGCATGGGAATAAATAAGCAATAGAATATCAAAAAGTATTGGAAATAGAGTGAGTATAAATAAAATGTAATTACGTTCTGGTTGATCCGAGGTTGATTGGTTTCGGAATTACGGTGGTAAAAGTGCAAAAATGTCAATTTTTATACAAAGAATGTGTAGGGTAAGGTAAGGTGGTGCGTGAAGGTCCAATTTGATTTTTTGGCAATTATACTTTGAAAACCAAACCAACTATATCAAAACAAGTAACACATATGAAACAAACATCTATCTAACTATTTTCAGTAAAAACCCAGCTAATTTATCACTGTAGCACTATGCTTTTTTACTTTTTTTCCAGAACTGTCTCACCTCAATTTTTTTACCCATAGGCAGGGTTAAATGAAACAGTCAGGACGCAAACAGATCCAATATATTATTTTTAATTTTAAAGGAATTTTACGAAATAATAGCTACAACATTCAACCAATGCAAATTATAAATTTTATGGACAATTTTTTTACAAAGATAACACTGTATATAACCTTCATCTAGTATTTCATCAGCTAAATTTGAATTGTAATTAATTTAATACTTGTAAAATTGTTTTCTTCAACATAATTTACTTTTTCATTTTCTACACCTTTGACAGGGTAAAGGTTCAATTTGTCCTTTTTACCACATGTAAGCATTTATAGAAGTTATTTAAAAAAAACTGTTGATTTTAACTTAAGAATAACAACACATCTTAAAAAACAATTAAATAACGTATACTTAAAAATTATATTAATGCCTCGTAAACTAAACAACAGTGCTCACAACGAAAACAAATAACTTAAAACATAACAGATACTTTTGTTATGAATTTTCAAACATTGTCTTATAGAAGAATATAGGAACGTCGTAAGAATCAAGGCAATGGCTGGTTCTTCATTTTTTGCCATCTAATTTTAAATATTGTTGTTAAAAAATTCCTATCTTTCCTGGTTTTTGAGATATTGATGGTGGATCTTTTTACCCGCAAATCTTCAAAAATGATCATACTAGATACTAAATTTTATATTCCATACACAATAAATGTTTATAAGATTTACTATTGATGATCATATCAAAGAATACTTTATTAAAATTTCATTGAGAAGTATGTATTGATTTCTCGAACGTTATTATATCTGCATTGATTTTTTTGGAATTTAAAATTTCGAAAAAAATAAGAATATTAATTAGATTTTTTTAATTAGATTTATCATAGAAAAGCTACATGGAATATATATAACCATTTCTTAACACTTAATTACACTACTTAAAACTATTACATGTCATTTACATCTCTTTTTGTCTTTAACACTCGGACCCCAATTTTGTTGTAATACACCGAAGACGTGATACAGAACCCACGACAGTGTCGATTACGCCATATAGTCAAGAAAAAAGCAAAGGCACACATGGCAAGCATCTGCATGTTGGTTTTTATTATTCTTTCTAGTCTCTTGACATTTTCTAACGTCTTATCTTTTAACAGTGTGACAATTATTCTGATAAATTAATAGTTAAAAATAATTTATGCTGTGCTGAGCTGAAATGGATACACCGCCTTCCATACAAAAAAAAAAGCGATTAATAATGGTTCTTGTTACACTTCCGCTCAAAGAATTAATATTAAGCTGGAGAAAGAAGCTTAGTTTTCTTTTACACATAGAGTTAATTTAACAATAGAAATATATTTTATTATTTTGTCTTAAATTAAAATAATAAAATATATTTCAATAAAATTGTCTAATTTATATGAACCAAACACTAGATTTCGGAAAGTTAATTGAAAATGGTGTTTATTAATTCATGTCTCCGAATAATATTTCGTTCCACTTTGGAACCTCCAAGTAAGGTTCTATCATCAAAAAAATAATATATTTAAACATTCAAATAGATAAGATACAATTTGAGTGTATATTAATACATAATAAACGACATCAAAGGTAAAAGTTCGACTGTCAATTGCGATGTCTGCGGTCACACATGGTGACCCCACTCGTAGTTCCGTCAAAAAGCTTTATTACATCTGCACAATAATTGGCAAGCAAAGAGATGAGAATAATAGATTTTATGAACATTGTAAAAGCTCTACCATATAAAATTAAAAGTTTTTATATGATTGAATGTCAATTGAATAAAATTCAAATTGTTTTAAAAAAAAGATAATTCTAATTAATTATTTTGAGTAAACAGTATGTTACAAAATATTCGATTAAAGCAATAGAATAGAGTAGAGGGCATAGGGTCCAGATCAATATCACAAAAACAAGTAAAATTTAGAATTTTTTGACAACAATATTTAAAAGTAGACAGAAAAAATGTTTAAATAAATAGTTATTCCAACTCTGCTGATGAATATTGCTGACTAAATACCAGATCAAGGTTATATAAAAAGTTATCTCTGTAAAAAATGCACCCATGAAATTTATATTCTGCATCGATCAAATAATGCAACTATTATTTCGTAAAATCCCTTTAAAATTAAAAAAAAAACATTATTTCTGTTTGCCTCCAGGTCGTCTCAATTTATCCTACATTTTTGGGATAAAAAGACCAGATGACAAATTTTTGAAAAACATCAAAAGCACATTTCTGCAATGATGAAGTAGCAAGAAGTTTTGCTGAACATAGTCAGATAATTGTTCGTTTGATATGTGTTATTTATTGTAAAATAATTCGTTAGGTATTCACAATATAATTGCTCAAAGTCAAATTGGACGTTTGTGTCCCTTCTAAAAAATCAAAATATTAAATATAGGTAATAAATAAAAATAACTAAAAAACAACCATTCTATAATAAAAAATAGAATTGAATATTATTAAAAATATCTGGATAAATAATATTACAATGAATTTATTACTTATAAATGATTGACGAATTTGGATATCATCGATCAAATTATTAAAAAAAAGATCATGACGACTAACCTTATTAAATACACTAAAGTGTTATGTATTTAGTATCCAGTTACTAGTTGTAAATTATTATTTAAGGTTCATATCCTGTTAGCGAATTCAGAAATATAAAATAATATGTATCATATTCCTTTAATTTTCTCTTTTCAAAATATCGACATCGAATCTTCCGCGTTTATTCCGAGTCCCTATCTCTCGCCCCTATTAGAGCCGGATGCTGCTTGTTGGTCCATAGTGAAATTTGTTGGTCTGTCAATTGGCCGACAAGTGCAAAGGTCAACTCTAGAACCACTAAGGGTAGCAGACTGAGCTACGCGTTATGCTAATTTATATTACTCAGGAAAATCACAAACTAGGGTCCGCAGGATTTGGGAAGATTCATTTTCGGAAAAAAAAAATGTGTGGATTGTGTATTTAATATGAACCGAGACACGCTCCGATTTTGCACGCCTTGATGCAGATGCATTACTTATGCGATATAAGAGGGGCTCTCTCTTCTCTATTTCTCTAAAGAATTAAGGGTTGCTTCTGCCGCAAAATAGACCAATGTTATAGCAAGGCTATGTATCGTTCCAGTTTTCATACAAAATGCTACTAAATACCGTCAAATACCATGAATTTGTGTGCAATCAGGCTATTCACACATAAAATCAACTTCATTCATATGTTATTAGGCTATATCTCAAATAATCAGTTATGATAACATCGTTTTTTATACACGTGTGTTTGTTTTCTAAGTTAAGTTTCCTTTCTGGTTCTAAGCAACCACATAGAATTTTAACAGTTTTTAGTACCACTTTATATGAAAACTGCTACATAACGTAGCCTTGCCATAACATTGGTCTATTTTACTGCAGTATCGCCCCTTTAAATTGAGATTTGTTTATGCATTTAATAATATTATTACCATATTTTGAATGTCTATTCTTGTTTTTTTTTTGAACTTCTGTGTAAATATGTGAAACACCCTTAGTAATGATACTAACAAAAATTATATGTTTTTACAATGCACAAAACAACAAATAAATATCTATCCTTAAGTAAATATGCCATTCTAAATATATCAAATTTCCGACTTTCATATACTTGAACTTTAGCGGTGCAACTGATGATTCCGCATATTTTTGACACATTCATTCGCATTATAATTTCACTTCCACTTTGTAACATCAATTTATCTTGTATTTCTTCTTTTTACAATTCGCTTTATGTCTTGCCGGTTCAATTTAGTTCTATCTAAGCGACTACACTTCATCTCATCATTAATCTCTGCGGCTTCTTGCTTTTTTCATAAAATGATAAAATGGAAAAATATCTCTGATGTTAGATGAAATATAAAATACAATGAAAGTAATTAGAGTGAACATAAGATAAAGATGTTTATGAAAAATTAAAAAAAAGTGTTTATTATTACTAACAAAACAAATATATACTAACAGAAACTATCCAAAATTAATATAAGGTAAGGGCGTGGCACAAAGATGCAATTTGACATTAAGCAATTATATTGCGAAAACCAAACCAATTATATCACAACAAAAAACACGTATCGAACAAACGACTAACTGACTATGTTTAATAAAACTGCCAGCTAATTCATCATTGCAGAAATATGATTTTTTGCTGTTTTTTTTTCAAAAATGTGTCATCTAATCCTTTTTACGCCTAAACAACAGTGCTCACAACAAAAAAAAAACAACTAACTACCAAATAAGATACTTGGATACTGTTATGGATTATCAAACAGTGCAGTTTCTCTCCTAATATAGTCGACGAAACAATCAAGTTGATGGCTGGTTATATACCTTTGTCCCTCTATTTTCAAATATTGTCTATGAAAAATTCCTAACTTTACTTTTTTTGAGATATCAGTGGTGAACATTTTTACTTGCGGACCTTTAAGCCCCGCTCTACCCTATATAACTTCACAAAAAACTATTTTCTTTATATTTTTACATTTCGTTAAAATTGACAACAAAATAAAAAGACTATATTAAATCTCACACTAATAATATGGTATTTTTTATTCATACTTGTTGTTAAACGTTAATTAGTCAATCAATAAGATTTGAAGTCAATGAAACCGCAGTTCTGAATATTGATAATAAAACGTGTGCATAAACGTGGAAGTTGAAATGCATGATAAAAAATGAAAAAAAGTCTTATCTAACTAACAAAAATTATAAATCTATGTCATTTTTTTAAATTCATAAAACATTTCTATCAAGAAAAGTATTAATATGAAAACGATAAACGATCCAAAAAGTGAATAACTGTTCAAATCCTTGATATACCTGAAAAAATCCTTCCTACTTTGGTACCGTGATGAATACAGTTTCACAACGGCATCGCTCTTGAAGGAAATGAATATTCTGAAATCGATGGCAGACTATGGAACTTGTGTAGAACAACAAAGAATTTCTGCTCGATATTTTTTGTCGATGGCCCGTACGTTCTTTTGAATCGTCTTTAAAGAGATTTTTGTAAGTTGCGTCGGAGAGCAGACGAGAAAAAACCGAGACGATGACAACATTCTCGGCAGCTGCGCGTTTTCTCTTGTGCCGGCGAATCCGATGAATACGAAGGATTTTGGATCTTACAAACTTTTTGGAACACATTCAATCAAGGGTTCTCAAAAATGCAAATGAAAATGTAGTAGTTAATACATTGCCTAAAGACTAATAATTAACAACTGAAAATCGATACAATCTGAACTATCTAGTTGACATATATAATTTTTTTAACATAAGAAATGCTCACTTATTAACAATTCTATTAGTGTTTTCAAATTATTCAATTAATTCATAATTACCATTGGGAATTGTGTTCGAAGCGCATAGAAAATTTTGGTTGTATAGACGAATATATAAAATCATGATTGAGTTTTCATTATATTTCAATTAAAGTAGCATAAAATTGAAGATATAGTATAAAATTAAATTTTTATTCTGACTTTCTAAAATTTCTAGATTAAATTTCTAAACAAATGATTATAATATTATTGATTAATTACGTAATATTTCTGTTTTATATTTCTATAAAAAATCATTAATTAAAGAAAAAGAAATGTGTATACATTAAAGCTGTATTTAATGTATTCTATTTTGCTCTATGTATGTATATTAAATTTTAATAGCCAATGATAGAGTGATATTGGTACATAAAAAAGTGCATTAATTTTATACAAATTATAAATAAATAAAATAATGGCATTAAATATGTGGGTTTACTAAAAATTATCTATAAAAAATACCATTCTAAAAAGTCCTTCCAAAATTCTTTTTAATTAGCGGCATTATAAAACATTCCGTAAAAACTTAACTCGTCGTAATACTGGGCTTCTCTGTTATATAAACCTTCCTTATTTCATAGATATTTTTACGAAAAAAAATCTTGAAGTCACAGATTATCCTCAAAATCAAAAAAACCGTCCGATTTCAAAGTCACCGTTGTGGTGGATCAGTTAATGAGGGTTAACATCTGTTCGGGCGGAGGCCAACAATTTCTGCGTCAGTAGTAAAAAACTATTTTCATTTTATTAATAGACATCATACACAAAAGGAAAATCATTTGGCTACACGAAGAACATGTTTAACTGTTAAAATCAAATAATCGTATAATTATAAAAAATATGAATGGTTCTATTGAATTATTTAATAAAAAATTTCATTGCAAAATATCTATACGTTTTTAATCTGTTTTATTGAATGTCAATAAATCTTGACATGTTTACACCAATTTGTAAAAACAAAGTAAGAAAAAATAGCTATATTATATCGTTACTTTTATAAAAAAAGGCGCCCAAATTATGATATATAATTTAGGTTTCTACAAAAAAGTTTATGATCTACGCGCATATGTTAACAGGGTTGTTAGTCCCTGTTTTGTTAAACGTATATGTGTGGTTTTGATACGGATTTCTTAAAAATCTAAATGAAATTAAGAAGCTCTTTCAGGCTCTACTATAGATAAAAAAATATATTTCCAAACCGATGAATAACGACCACATGCCGCACACGTGCTAGTTTCGTACCAAAAGACGAATCTAGGCATTCAATACGATTTAAACTATGTCTATAAAAAATATTTAATTAGTGGGTCCGAATACCGAAGAAATATATAAAATGCCGGAATAGCTGATGAATGACTTGTATTTTAGAATTATAAACACCAAAATACTAATTAAGCGTGTTCGTCGGATTAAAATGCAAGAGTAATATTGTTTGGTAAAATGTACACGGCGTTATTCAAACATTGTTAGAAATTTTGATAATATTCGACTTTAACTAGATAAACTCGGAGTAACACAATTTACATTGGTTGGGTAGAAGTTAGCTTTTGTTAGTAACTATATCCTGCACATATTCATGATATAATCAGTACGCCGTGAAACAATCTCTAATAGTTTGGTGAAAGAAACTTGCAAATTAAGGTATTGAACTAGAATAAAAATACTTATTACAAAATTGATACAACAAAAACATAAAAATCCACTGACTTTACTTATAACCAATGTAACATGAATGTGATTAAATAAAAGGCAAATATGACCATTTTCATAAATTTACAAAAATGAACTGGGGTTCTGGTTTATATATTATTGTTCTCCCAATGGTGAACAATTTTTTGACAACATCGAGAACACTGGACTCCTTTTGTATTTCCAGTATAACTATCGACATAAAAAGATCGGGTCAAGAGATATGTCCTGGCGATATCCTGTGCTAAACGATCCTTTATATGTCGCCCCTATATTTTCGTTTTGTTCGATTTTTTCGACTGACGTGGGTCCCAGATCTTAATTGTGTCCTCTCAGTAACGTCTATTCAAAGATTTCACACTGAGGCACGCACTGTACAGAAAACTAGAGGAGAAAACTTAACACAAAAGTAAAATATTTCTTTTTTTATTTTCTGGTCAATGGGCTTGTTTTATATAATGATTTACAGCAAATTTGAAAATTTTCTAGATCCTTAACTGTTGGTGATGCAGTATTTTGTCGAGGTAAAAATTAATTAATTTATTGAAACAAATCCCATATAGAATAATAATCGAAAAATTGAAATTATTTACATACTCGGAATTATTGATGTTGATTTTATTAAATCATAAAAGTTGGTAAGAGAAACTGATGCAGATATAAAAAAATCAACAGAAAGTATAAATATCACTTTTATTCCAATCCCAAGAAAAAAATCAAATCTATATGAAATAATATTTATACAATACTCTTATCTTCAATAGAGATTACACAAAATTCATAAAAATATTTTAAATTATTCTAAGACTTGCATCCCCTTATCAAAGCAGAATCATACTTAAACATTTATCCTATTAAAGAACTTTGCAACTCAAAAGCAATGTTATTTCATGATTATAATACATGAAGAACTATTATCTCTAAACTCTGAACCACATGGACAAGAATCAAACTTTGTCCGAAAACAAAGACACTTATGTTGTCTTTATATAAGACAAACTTTATAAGATCTCTATCAACTGCGTGAGTTTTCTCTCGTGTGGTCACAAAATGTTTACCAGAGATGAACAAGTGGGGAAATGTGACATTTGATCGAAATTGGTTTTGTTATAAAACAAACGCTTTTTTTAATAGATTTTTATCCAAATTGTGACCAATTATAAAAATGTCTACAAAACACATAATGGAGTGAATAAAAACTTCTTAATAATACTAATATTTTTATGTATGATTTCGGGAACACAAATCAACAGATTTTAATGTTTCAATAAGTGCTTATAAGTTTTTGGAGAAGGCAAAAATGGCAATTCAATGAGAGAACGCTCAATTTGAATCATTTAAAATCATTTTATTTTTATTGATGAAATGAAGGTTTGATTAAATTTAAGTTTAAATAAAATGCCATTTGGCCAAAAATTATGATTAGACATATGCACATTAAATTATCAGATATTTTATAAAGATTTTAGAAATAAGTACATGGGTTTCGTTCCTATGTTATTCATTATATTGCGACGCGGCGCTTACGCGCTTTGTCTCTAGAACAAATACGCAACGCGATTGCTTCGAAAAAAGTTTAAATTTTCAATTTTCAAATAATTTTATTTCTAATTTTTCAAGAATATCAAAACTCAAAAATCTATTTTTTTCAGAGTTTTCAAAAAATGTTAAAGCTTTTTTAAAGATTTTAATTTTATGTACGAGAAGTTTCAGCAATTTGCCTTAAGGCACGTTGCCATGCACCACTAGTTCCTCATTTAATTTGTGTTACATTTATTGAACAAAGTAATAACTATATCTGACAGTGAAGAATGGCACTACAAGAATAAAGTCTCTCGTAATTGCTAAAACTCCATCATCCCTGAACCCGAAACCGCCCCGGAGAAGTTCCTAGAATGAGGTTTGCGGCAAGAAACTACATTTGCGAATACGTGACGCGATAACGTAGTGGCGGCAACTCGAACAAGAACTCGCTTCGAAACGCAGAACACGCGAAGAAACGCCGACTCAGGTTGTTCGGCAAAACAATACTTTGCGGCAACAATGTTGCGAGCGACCCGAGAGGAGATTAATTGATTTTTTTATCTTTTGCCCCAAAATTAATGAAAAATTGAGAATACATGGATAACTATAGAATTAAGTGCATTTATTATTTGGCACTACAACTTGTATAAATTACGTAGATTTGTGAATGTTTATCGTTATTCAGGATTTATTTATTTATTTATTTTTTTGACCTCACATACTATTCAGAAATAATCAATCAAAGATATTATGTGAAATAGCATAATAATGCTAACAAATTTAAAAAAAAGAGACAGAAAATATTAGGATTAAATTTATTTAAATAAAATATTGAATATTAAATAAATAAAGAACAAAACATATCGCAATTAGAAACAGTCTTGTAATTTCCGCCAAAACTTCATTCAGTAGTACGTAGATCAGTATCATCATGTTACATACTAGCAGAAAAATAATGATGGATCACTCGTTTGAAATATGCAAACTAATAAAAAGTATTTCTTTTGATATGTTACTAATTAAATATGATTATATGGTTTCGTTGATATTGAATTGTGCAATTAATATAAATCTGTGCATTATTTCTTTTCTTGTTTGTTTTATTTAATTAGCTTGTATTCAAAAATGCTACAAATATGCGAAAAGAAAAGTATCATCGCTAATTATTTTAAGTTTACTTTGCTCGTCATACAATATTCATAAAATCTAATGGAACATCTGATGTTTCTCAAAGACTTTTATTATACCATAGATTGCATTTGAAAAATACGCGTTTACTTGCAATATTTTTAATATTCATAAAGAATTCTGAATAATACTCATGATTTCTCGTAACATTTTTAATATTGTTGATTATTATTCAATGATTAAGAGTCCCCATTAAACAAGTATAATTCCTAACAATCAATATATGTTGTACTAAGGTTTTGTAATTCTGTCAAACAAGGTACAATAAACGTTTTCCTCATAAACCAGATATTTATCTAATATCAGGAATTTTATGAATGCAATAAAGTATCCTGTGAATATTTTATCCATAACATTTAAATAATCCTGCGTTAAACAAGCTGCATTTTCCCAACACATGTCTTTAATAATATAAGGTATTTCCGAAATCCAGGTAAACAGATTGCTGCAGCAACCGGCAATTGTTAAAGATTGTAAAATATCTATTAATGCGTTTTGGTACGAATGCTTTTGTGTGAGGGCGGAGACCATAAAGACGAGAAAAATGTTTTGTGTAACACTAATCAAAAATACTTCGAAAAAGGTGCGTAGCCTAAATTGCGTATCGTTAAGAAATAATATTTCATTATACGAAGGCAACAAGTTGATAATGATTTCTTTACAATATCTTGCAGAAATGCCAATTCGCGTTTAACAGATTTATGCAGAGAAATGCAAATACTACTCTTTTTAATCCCAATAGAATTAGATAGCAAGATTTTGTGAGATACTTCAAGTTCATTATAGCAATTTTCATATTAAACATTTGTTTCATCGAAGATCATTGAAGAAAATAAAGTGATTTAATATTATGTATGTATAAAACTACATCCTATATAATTGATTGAAGTACCAACGGTCGGGAAACAAGGACAAATTACCCCAAACGGGGTAAAACTGGAGAAAAAATTTTGGGAGTAAAAAGTATGTATTTTTAGTTGACATTTACTGTATTTGCTACGTAATTGTCCGTACGGAAAGTTATCTCTCTTTGCCACGAGGTATTATCAATTTATACAAAAATATTTTAGGGTAATGTTTAAAAAAGTTCTCCGACCACTGTTTTAGATAAAAAATTAGATGAAGAGAGAGTTTTATAAGAAGCAGTGTTGATAGATAAGGTGATGGAATTCAACACATTATAACCACTTGATACATTAGTTAACTAATGTTAATTATTGTCCAATCAAGTTCATAATTGCAAGCAAGTATTAGACCAAAGTCATGCATGCATCATTTTCAATATGAAATTATTGTATTATTTTTTGCACATCCTTTTCCGAATGGTGACAATAGAATTTTATTCCAGACACCTGTTACGCGCGTTTTTGAATTCATTTCGAGCTTTGAATTTAAAATATACCTGATATATGCTGTATTTCAATCGCATGATACTCAAACGAGAATAGTTTGAGAATAAAATCACAATTTAAAAAAAAGTAAAATACGCCTCACTAACCTGTAAAGAAGTGCAGCTCCCGCTATTCCGCCACCGCATTGAGCGACCGCGTACATTAAAGCTCTAAGGGGCGAAATCGCCCGCGTTATCGCCATACCGACAGTCACGGCGGGATTCACGTGGGCACCTGTAAAATATAATTTGCACTATTGAATATGATAATTTCACTATTGAATTGATTGATCGTATCAATATAATAAAAAGTAAGTAAATAATGCATAATTTCAGCATGTGCAAAATTCTAATATTTTTACAAGCTGAATGTAAAGTTCAAATAAATTTCAAAGTAGTGATGTGCTAAAATATACAATTCAGATAAAAATATCTGCTAATATTACATTTTAGCAAGCATGAATCGTAAAAAAATATTTAAAAACAAAGAAATAATTAAATTATGATTACCATGTCCTCTAGCAACTTTTATTGAAGATATAAAGAATATTTTATTGTAATATATAAATTTGATAAGGAGGATAAAATACGCAAAGTGCAATATAAATGAAATGTGATGCTTTGAATTAAATAGAATATTGTTTACAAACATCTTATGAAATATAATCTCATAACAATCCTATTGCAAAGAGGAATAAACTAGTTTTCATTACGCTTTATTAAAAGCTTTTGTGCGCTGATATAACAACAGAAGTATTATTTTTTTTATATATTTCTTTTATAAAATTTAAAATAGTAGAATAGAAAAACATTTTATTTTTATTAAAATAAATGCTTGTTAACTTCCCGTAGTGTTAGTTATAGTAATTGTCAAAAAATAAAAAATGAAAATTTTTATATATCTTCACGTTTCAAATGTTTCTGATCATTTTAGTATATGTACCTTAAAATGAATGCATGTGCGTCTGTTTGTAAAAAATGAATGCATATTTATGTAGTATCTATGCGTTTATTATGTTTGGATACTAATTTTCAACCGAATTGAATGATTGAGAAAACATTCGATTCGTATTGACAGGGATGTGCTTATTATTAGTTTTTTGGCAAAGGCAGGTACAGCTGCTTCGGAGACACAGGGCAAAAAGCGCAAAAACAACCAGTTTTTGAGAGAATGGCACATCCGATTAAAATGATTCAAAAAACATTTCATTCGTATTGATTGAGGAAATAATTATAGATTATATTTATGCGAAGATAGGACACGCGGCTTTGGAGAATTAAAAAATGCAAAGAATAGCAGTTTTTGAGAGAACGGCGCATCCAATTAGAGTGATGCAAAAACCATATTGCTTGTGTTGACGGTGTTTATTTCTGTTTACGTTCCTTTGGATAAACATATATAAAGTACTAATACCATATGATATTTATATAATTCGATAATGAAATTTACAGTATTTATAATAATTATTAATATAAAAATATTTGAAATAATTGTTATTACTCATTGATATATTTTTATTAATGATTAATTATTTTTATTTCGCAAATGTTTATTTACTGTACGGAAAGTTGTAGCAATTTGCCTTAAGGCATAATGCCATGCACCACTAGTTTTCAGAGTGGAGAAATAATTAAAAGAATTGACATGTGAAAAAAATCGAAATTTGTTCAATTAACTCTCTTCATATTGGATGCTGAAGTTCATCACTCCAATAATAAAAGTCTAAAGTCTAGACTGTCTTCAATAAGTAATTGCAATGTACGGATGAACGTCTAACGAACATAGGGAAGATAACAACAATGTACAAACTGTCATTACGGTTGACGTGCGCGAAATACGATCTCCATATTTTGATCGTCAGCAAAAGCAAACTTTCGACGAATGTTGTAGAACTTCTTCGAGATGATTGCGATTTAATTAAGTTGCCACTTTAGAAACATTCTGCTTGATTGGAATTGCAAAGCAATCGCCTCATTTTTTAATTAAAATTTACTTTAAAGCTTTCGTTTCAAGTATCATCATTCGTACTTCACAGTAGTAAATATAACAAGTATTTTCAAAGACTGTTTAATCGCGGAATCAATGGTAACTTCGCATTAAATTCATTAACACCGATTTTAATTTAAAAAAATAGTTCACAATGAAATAAATAACATTAATTTTCAAATAAATTAAATTCAAATGGCTATATCCCTTACCCGAAATATGTGACAAACTATGGGTCAGCATACCCATCGCCAGGCCCGAAGCCAGAGCGGAGGCCAGAAGGACCGCGGACGTCGAAGCTCCGAGTCCCGCGCCCGCTGCCGCCCCGCACACGATAAACACATAAAAGAAAGAACCAACGCATTCAGCGAAAATGGCACGCCAAAATTCCAACGAACGGATTTCCAGTTGCATAAGCGGCCTGGCTTCTTTATTGGTTTGAGATCGCCTTAGGCCTTCCAAACGTTCGAACAAAGTCACGATATGTTGGTCCAAAACATCGTCTGGAAAACTTAAACTTTCGTCGCCCATCATAGAAAAATTAATCACAGATGTAAGAAAAATTTATAATTTTATGCACTTGTATACACTGCACTCGTGCGCGACTGTTCCTTTATTTGATTGAGCACGTTTCAAAACTGTCCTATGTTTATAATTCTACTGGATGAAAAAGCTACCGAGGACCGCACTGCACGAAGCACCGGCACGCAATGAAGGCGAGCACATGGTTTGACACGCGAGTCGCTTCCCTCTCCCCCGAGCTTGTTTTGCTCGCTTGACGCAGATTCACGATTGGGGTGTTTTATTTATTAGTATGGTCGTGCGTGGTCATTTCGATGTATACTTTGTAAGTCATAATAATAACATTTGAAACACACAAGTGTTGAATTTAAAATTTACTTCTATAAGGTAACAATGAGAATTAAAATCTTGACTGGACATTGTGCTTTAAAGAAAATTGCTGGAACTTCTCGCACAGTGATTTAAAAACGTTAAAAACATTTTTTTTAAATTTAAAAAAAATTAGATCTTTTTGAGAATTTTGAAATTTTCGGAAATTCGACGCGCGTAAGCGCCGCGTCTCATTCAGTCTCTAACGGATAACCATTATAAATATTGGTTCAGAATGCATAAAAATGTGAACAAAATTTGTACTTGTTATTGAATTCTCATAAAAATATCTGATAATTTGATGTGCATATGTCTAATGATAATTTATGACCACCAAATGGCATTTTTTTAAACTTTTTTTATTGGACCTTCAAAACGTCTGGAGTCTATGCCAAAAACCTGTCAATATAAATCGAATGTTTTTTAAATCATTCAAATCGGTTGATCCGCTCTCTCGAAATTGTCGATCCACAAACACACACACGTCCATTTTTTCTAAGGTATACCAAAATGTTCAGGAGGGCTTCAAACCTAAACATATGCAAAAATTTTCATTTTAGATTTTTTGCGGTTACTATAATTTACTCTACGGAAAGTGAAATATTCATATATTATTACTGAAAATATTTTCATTTCAAAATATACAAATAGCAAAATAGAAATATATTTCAGAAAAATATTAATAAACCTAATAATTCGATAAATTTACAATTGCAATGAAAAATATCTTTGAATATATAAGTCAACAATAAAACACTCTATTAATATAGATATTATAAAAAAACAAGTGATATATTTTTTTGGTTAATTACAAACTGGACTAGTTGAAAGTGGCATTTAGCCTTACAGCAAGATGCATGAACTCCCGAAATGTGAAATAATTGACTTAATCAACCAATATTGAGATTTAGATATATTTAGATAAAATTTTCAACATTTCGAAAATAAAGTTTTCGCTTTCAATTAAATCTAAACATTGCGAGTTTCAATTGAATTTTCTCAAACACATTTAAATTTTCTTAATTATATTAATTATTTTGCACATATGCGTGCTTATATGCTCTAAAATTGTAGTTTATTATTCCAAATTATATTAAATTGGCTATGTTTGACTTATCACATCACTAAAGCAACTTTTGATACTTTTGACTATATTTTTTCAAACTTGGATGAATTTTTAAAATTAAACTACTTGCGGTTGGTTCGTAAAATTTTAGTATGTTCTTTAGGACCATCTATAAAAAAAATGTTTTATCGGTTGTTTTTTCAACAGTTAATTACGAAGAAACAGTTTGGCCGATCTTTGCCCAAAGTTTAATCAGCACGAAACTCAAATATCTTTCGAATAGTTTTTGAATTTTTAAAGTCGATTCAGATATTTTGGCTTAAATGTGAACGAAATTTTTTTTGCTAATTACAAAAGAAAACGGTTTGGCTGATTGTCGCGCAAAACCGACGAACGCAAGCTAGTTACATCGAATGCCTTTTTCAATTTTTGAAGTCGGCCCAGACGTTTATGAGAAAACTTCGACGAAAGGTAAAAATTCTGTTCACACACACACACACATACGTTTTCCAAATTAGGTCTCATTCGATTCAAAATGGCTTGAAACTTATAAAATTTCGGAAAGTTATAAATAGTTTTATAAAACAAAATATTATTTTACATTATTATTACAGAAATAAATAATGATTTCTCTTATTAAATAATTTACTCCAGCTTGTAACTCAACACTTGAAATGTTTGTAATCAACCAGAAAAGCGTGAAAAATTTAAGATTTTTTTTATAAAATAATTTACTCTAGCCTATAACTAACCAAAATAGTTTATCACTGAAAATTAGTATATCACTAAAAATATGTCGAAAAATTCATAACTTTTTCAACTTCCCGTAGGGTAAGTTGTAGTAATTGTCCGAAAATCGAAAATAAAAATTTCGGGTTTTACCTTATAAAGAAAAAGTGAATATGTGTGCGTAAGCGTTTGTGTTTCCACGTTTCCATGAACGGATCAACTGATTTGAATTATTCAAAAAGCATTCGATTCCGATTGATAAGTTAATGACTGATTCGATTTATATTGATATAATGATAAATTGACTGAATTTTTGCCAAGACAAGCCTACCGGTTTTAGATATTCAGATTAAATTTTTTTTAAAAAATACCATTTGGCGATTGAAAATCTGAGAGTATGAATCAACATCAAGTGAATGGGTATCGAAAACTTTCAAGAAACTCAACAAAAAATTTCAATATTTTCATAAAAATAAAGAAATTAACAAAATATCAATGCTTTAAAATTTTTTAGATTATTAAAAAGTTTCATAAATCTCAACAAGGCGATTTTTTTCAATTCTTTCAAAAAATATTTAAATTGTTCAAATATTTCCAAAATTTACAAAAAATTCGAAATTTAAAAAAAAATGTTTTCTTTTTTTTACGGTACGGGAAGTTCCAGCAACATCACGAGTTTCTAAAATAAATCATTCCTGCTCTAACTAGTAAGTAACTACATATAAAAGTATATCACTTGATTTGTGTATAAAAAGTTATTGATTTTCTTATAAAAATATTTGTACGAGCTCATAACTGACCAGTAAACTCATCGCTTGAAATGTATATTAAGATTTAGTGATTTTTCTCATAAAATACTTTATGAAGAAAATTTCTTTATAGTATGTAACAAAATATGTGTATAGTACATTATTTATGATGCCTAATAGTATGCAATCAGAGTTACTGCAGCAATTTAATCGCCTCAGTCGCGACAGTAAGCTGTTAAGTGCTTTATAGAAAAGCATTTTGCGAAGCATGATATTCTTTACGCGGAAATGTGAGTTCATTTTCTAACATTATTCAAATTTTGTATATTTTATGTATTTTATATGATTTTGTATTGTTGTCAGGCTATATTTTGATAAGTCACATAAAAAAATATTTATTTTCAGATATCATGAAAAAAATAACGTAATTTTGCAAAAGCGTTGATATGCATAGTCTCAAATAATAGAGGATCAATTAATACATAGTACTTCCCGTAGGGTAAGTTATAATACTCGCTAAAAACAAAAATGAAAATTTTTATATATCTTCACGTTTCAAAGCCTTCTGAACATAGGAAAAATGAATGTGCTGACTATTTTTCCGCAAATGGAGGTCCAGCTGTTTCGAAGATACAGAAAAAAACTTAAAAAAAAATTACCATTTTGCAGTCAAAAATTACCATTGTAAAATGCATATCAAATTATCAGATCTTCTATAGAGATTTTAAAAATAAGTACAAATTTTGTTTATATTTCTTTGACTGTTAGACTACGACGCGGCTTTTCGATATTTCGTCTCTGAAACATAAACGCAGCGCGATCGCTTTGAAATAAATTCAAAATTTTCAAAAAAATTCAAATTTATTTAAAAAAATCTAAATTTTCTGAAACTTTCAAATAATTTAAAGCTTTTAAAAATTATAAATCATGGCACGGAAAGTTCCAGCAATTTGTCTTAAGGCACGATGCCCTGCACCACTAGTTTCGTATTTTATTTTAATAATCAATCACAGTTGTTGTATGATGGAATATTAAAATATATGTTAAATATATTATGCATTTCTAATATAATTTTATATCAGTAACATATTATTTCACAAATATAAAATGTGAGATAAAATACGAATTTATATACGAATTTTAAATGTAAATCGACAATTCCGATTCATTTTCAAGAATTACAGCTCTATCTATACCGAACTATTGACGATAGTTTTGGGAGTGTGTTAGTTCAGAATATAATCGGACGTAGCGAAGGCACAGTCGCACTTTCGTCAGGGTTCGAAACTTGAATGAAAGCTCAAAGCTATAAAAGCTTCTGGCATTATATTTTATTCTTAAAGTATTTACAAAAGATAATAATATTTAATAATATTTTTCATGTGAATTAATTTGAGAAAGTTAACAAAAATACGACTGAATAAATATCAAATCTTCTGTATTAAGTTTTTGATAACAAAATAGTTATTTTAAATTTTGTTTATAATATGTGTATTTATGTTATCTTAAGCTATCAAAGAAAATAACAAAAATATTAATCTTAACATTAATTGTTAAAATATTTTGTAAAAACTTGGCAAATTATTTATTGCTTGAGGAAAGTTTTAATTTTCTATCAAAAAATCCGATTTGCTAACCGGACAACTGTTAAAACGGCTGTCTCCTTCAAACAAAGTTTCAAAGTTTTGGGAAATTTGTCGGCTAAATGTAGTAAAGACATATCAGTTAATCTTTATGGCCAATTGAAGGATCTAACCACATTCTTAAAATCTAAAAAGAATTATTGCTGATAAAATTCAGCAGTCTTGCATACAATTTTTGCGAGGTACTATACTAAATACTTCAACAATAACACATTGTATTCTTGGTTACTTCCTGATAAAAATTTACCTAAAAACCTGATACTATTGTCCATAGAAAAAAGAAACTAAAAAAAAACTAGAGTTTACTATCAGCTATAAATGATTTAATAAATCAGTTTACCGCCAAAGACAAAATTGAATTGTTTGTACTATATTTGGGAAGAGTGACAAATAAATATTTTTCATTTTTTCTAATGTTTTATTTTATTTTGTGAGAAATCTTTTCCCTTAAGTAAGTAAATCTCCCAAACCGATTTTTATACAGGGACCGGTTTATAGACAGGAATATATTAAAATTGAATTGTTTGTACAATATTTGTGAAAAGTGACAAATAAATATTTTTCATTTCTTCTAATGTTTTATTTTATTTTGTGAGAAATCTTTTCCCTTAAGTAAATAAGGGCTCCCAAACCGATTTTTATACAGGGACCCGCAAAAGCTTGCCAAATTTTTGACCATTTTGGACGTTTCGTTTTTAATCGACAGCCGTTGGAGCGAGTGTTTTTGTGAAAATGTAGTAAGTTCAGTTTTGAGCAGTTATTTAATATTTGTTTTTGAAAGGCAAAACGCAAATGAAAGATAAATTGGTTTCTGTGTGTGGGGACTCTGCACGATCATTTTCCAAAATAACATTTTTGGAGTTGAGTTTAAACGTGCCAGTAAGAGCTTGGAAGACGATGATCGTTCATGACGTCCAAAAATTTCAACTTCTGAAGATGACATTCCTGAAGTTTACGAAATGATGCTAGACGAAAGCCGAATCAATGTGAGAACGATAGATGTTAGGTTATGAAGGTTATGAAAATGTCCAAAAAATGTGTGTGTCATATATTAAAAGAAAAGTCACACATAAGAAAGCCGTTAGCGCATTGGTTGCCGCGTTTGCTCACGTTAGACCAAAGACATGGTTAAATAAACATTTTCCACGCCTTTTAGGCGTAATAGGTCCGATATTTGGCGTCAACTAATTACTGTAGATGAATCTTGGATTCACCATTATACGCCTAAAACAAAACTGCAGTCAAAACAGTGGACTGCAAAGGGGAAAACAACTACAAAAACGAGCTATAGGCGCAAATGGCCGAACACGACCACATTTGCAGGGAATGAAAAATGAACAATATGCTTCACGCTTTCGGTGACGTACGCACGTACAAAGTCACGCATAGAGAAGACTTGCGCATGATACGACGACCAATCACAATCGACCCATATAGAAATGATATCATTGAGAGCGAATGGCGAATCATTGGCACTGGACTCGGCCGTAACGCACTTCCGTTGCATTTGTACGGATTTACACCCTAGTCGCGCCTAAAGAAGTTTTACTTCAAAATAAGAAAAAAAGGTTTGCATCATTTTTAGGACGGAAATTTTTCAGCTCATCCACGTATATTTTGAGAGAATGTTGGCTAATAGTTTAATGTTTGATGAGTGCACAAATTCATTCATTTTCTAAATTGATTAAATCAAAATAAACCGAATGTATTGAAACAGTTGGGTATTTGCTTTTCATAATAATGAAGCCATGAAACTTTTATTGACAGCATCACACAAACTCGAAAATTTATGATATTATAGAATGACATGAAACAACAATCCGGTGCAACATTCGTCGGTTCCGCGCTCTGGACAAATAACGCGACCGTGCGTAAACAGCGCAGCGTAACAAACGACTTCATCGACAAGAACACGTACAAGAGAAGAGTTCACCTAATGTCACATGTTACACATCAGCGTCTCAGAACCATTTTAAACCAGATGTAAGTGGCATTAAGCAAGATGACCATATTTTAAGCCTTGTATAAGATTTTATTCAATCTTCTTTATAAATAACATAACTTTGTTAGTAAAACCTAACTCTTGAACCTGGCAATCGAAAAGTTCGTTTTCATAATTATTTCTAATTTTCGTAAATTTAAAAATGAAAGCTGGAAATTACTAATCTAGAGCCTATTTAACGTAATGTTTCAATGTTGTATACCTACATCAATTTCATATATTTGATGTGTAGTTGTAATTTTTTGTTATAAAGTATACTTTGCTATTTGCTTTGCTATTATAATAGCAAAGATTCAATTTAAACATGTACTTTTTGAGAACAAAAGATCAAATATTGTGTTTAGTAACATCCGGGAAATAAGGTGGACTTCCAGGACTGTCTCTGCCAATGGGACGTATGGTAACCTTATATTAAGGCGAGATACAAAAACTTCCCGATATGCCAAAATAATCGAATTAATAATTAAAAATTAGTTTTAGCAACTTCTCAAATTGTGACAGAATTTCGAAATTTTGACATAGCCCATTATGCTATACTTTGATGATTTTTTATAATTAAACCATTATTCGCAAACTTATTTAAGGGACGTTCATTAGATCCATGAACTCTGTCATTAATAGTTTCATCAGAATCGTAAAAATTACAATAACTACAAAACAAAAAAAAAAACGGTGAGGCCGATCTTTACCAAAAACTAATTAGCACGATTCTCTACCTGGTTTTAAAAAAGTCAAAATTGCAGGGGTTTTCGCGAAAATATGAACAATTTTTTTGCAGTTTTCTGCAAAACTTTTAAAAAACGGCTCGTGTCGCAAAACTAATCACCGTGAGTCCTTATAGGATGGGTGAAATTTTTTCAAATTCTGGAGTCAAACGATTGAGAATGACTTGAAATGCAAAAATAAACAAAATTAGCAAATTAGATTTTCTGACAAAACTCCTTCGGGAATAAATAAATAAAGTAGGAGTCTACCATCGATTAATGATCGTACAACGATCCCACTCCGGTACATTCTTCGCTCGTTAAAGTAATTATAATTCTCATTATCATTATTTTCAATATTTTTCGTAACTTTTTACAAAAAATAAATGTACTCACATTAAATAATACGGTTCTTATCAAAATAGTTTTTCTACACCTGCGCGTCGATGATTCATATGTGTCATTTGTATGAATGAATGACTCGTCAGAGGCGACTCCCTCTCTATTAATTATTGAGCCTAAGTTAGTATACGGCAACCGCTTGAAGTTTACGTGTGTTAAAATTAATAAAAAATACTTAAAGTCAAAAATACTTAATAAATTGTGAAAAAATACATGTATTAGTGTAAGACAAAATTCATGGAATTTTAAAATATTAAAAAACGTTTTAAGCTCAATAAATAGTTTAACATCTAAAATAAGTATAGGCATAGAAAATGTAATCTTAAATCACAATACAGGTAATTATAAAAATATTTAACTTATAGGTTCCAATACATTTATTATTGTAGTGTCACATCAAATGTATTTGATATTGCAATTGACGTGAATTTCGAAGCTTGATGTATGATATGACAAGAAAATGTTTTTTATTTAATATATGAGATATGTAAAATTACTTGATGCATTTCACTTGAGATGTGAAAAAGCAACAGGTATAAGTGACAGCGATAAAATTGTAAGATTTTTCACGTTGTTAATTATAATATTTTAAAATTACTAACTGTAATGTATTTTTTCAAGTTACAAAATCTCTAACGTATAAAAGGTATGTAAAAGTATTGTACAAGTATAAAAGTCTCATCGTAGATAAACGACATGTAGCAATCACGATATACAAACAATTTTTTATAATAATATTTTATATTGATTATTTCACATTTATTATTAAAGCATGTACATGAAATGCGTGGTGAGAAAGTGTTTTATTATTTTTTATCGTTTAGAACTTTAGATGAACATAAAAACTCTCAGAAGTATAAACATATATGCATTACACTTAATTTGTTATTGAATTTTAGCACGTTTTCTTGCAAGCTACTTGATTAGAATGATACTTCTTAAACAAATTCTCGAAGTTGTATGAATCATATATGCTAATGAAAAATGTATACTTGTTTCTAAAAACAGATAATGTATTATTTCGGAAGCATTATGTACTATTTGTAGTTCAAACTATTTCCTCAATTGTAAAATAAATCTCTATTGAGCTTTATTTTTAAAAAAAAAAACTTTTTTATCATCATCATAACATTTAACCAACGTTACAGCTGATTTTGACGCTAAGACGGAACAGCTGATTGCTGACGAACTCTACAATTTCTCGCGAAAATAAACACAGGTATCATTTTACACTGCGCACTTTTGTCATGGTGTAATACTTGGAAAACAAATCATTATAATTGAAATTTGATATGCTGTCTTCTGAGAATTCCACGGTTTATTCAAATCATGTTCTATCTGTATTTGAATCCCAAGAATAAAGGTTTATGAATGGAGTGGCCCAATGAGAAAAATGTAGGTGAAAATTTAAATGAAAATTAAATGGAATTAATATGATACAAATAATATAAGAAAAACTAGCTGTAAGTGGAATTCTGTCTTAAGGCAATTAAGGCATCGTGCCTTAAGGCAAATTGCTGGAACTTTCCGTACCAAAAATTATTATTTTTTTAAAAACAATTAACATTTTTGAAAAAATTAGATTTTTGAGAAACCATAAATTTGACAAAAAATTACTTTTTTTTAGAAAAAAATTTTTTTTTGAAAACAAATTTTTTTTGAAAAGAAAAATGTTTTCTTAATTTTGACATATTTTGGAAATTCTGAACTTTTTTTCAAAGTAATCGTACTGCTTGAACTGCATAGAGACGAAATGTCAAAGCACGCAAGTGCCGCGCCGCCGTCTAAACGCATAAGCATTGGTACGGAACCCATAGAAATATAAAAAAAGTTATACTTATTGTTAAAATCTCTATAAAATATCTGATAATTTGATGTGCATATGTCTAATGATCATTTTTGACTGCCAAATGTTTTTTTTTTTACTTTTTTCATTAGATCTCCGAAACCGCTAGACCTGCCTTTATGAAAATTTGATCAATTCTTCATCTTGTCAATACAAGTAAAATGTTTTTTGAATTATTCAAATCGGACGCTCCGTTCTCTTAAAAACTGAGTTACCGTTTTTGGCACTTTTTGCCCCGTATCTTCGGAACGGCTAGACCTACCTTCGCCAAAAACAAAATCAGCCTCCTTATCAATACGAATCGAATGTTTTTTGAATTATTCAAATCGGTTGATCCGTGTTTCCGAAATCGCCGACGAAAATTTGTATCCGCACATACATACATACACACACGTACATACATACATACACACACACACACATACATCCATTTTTTCTAAGGTATGCCAAAATATTCAGAAACCCTTGAAACGTAAAGATATATAAAAATTTTCATTTTCGATTTTTTTGCGATTACTATAACTTGCCCTACGGGAAGTTAATAATATATAAAAATTATACCGATTATTTCTACAAAACAACTTATAAATTCATAGGCCTAAGAAATATTATAACTCAGTTTATTGATTCATGGTTATTCATAATTGATTTATTGTTTTCGATCAGAAAATTTCGGAAGAGTATTTATATAATTGGGATTTGAACACTTGCCATATGATATGTCCTAATATATATGCATTTGAAATACATTTGGGGTTTATGTATTATATTTATGTAATTTATTAATTATTAAAATAATTCATATGCATAATAAGAAAGAGATGAGGTAAAAATGATAAAAAATGTCTATTTTATATAAACTTTAAATAAACATAATAAAATAAAAAAATATTTCCAGTTTGTTTAACAATATAAGAAATTTAACAAAGGTATATTTTTATTATTTACAGATACAAGATACAAACGTCGAACAATTGAATGGGCAACAAAAGGAATTGCTAGCATTAGGAATTGTACCACATCATCTGCCTTTCTCCCATGCCCTATCTAAAAGAGTTGAGAAACGTCGAGGTGACTTCAGCAATCAGCCGAATGATATTCACGATTGTTTTATCGGTCTGATAAACGTTCCCAAGAGATAAGAGAAATCGACCCAAAGCGTGCGACTAAAACAGTAATAATATTTTTAGTGAGTCAGTCGTCACATTAACACACAGTGGTCAAGTGACATCAGAAGAAAAAGCCAGCAAGAGGCTTGTTTACGTTCGTGTAATATGCATATGTTGTATACGGGAGTGTACGCGGATTGCAGGTAAAGAATTGACCGTGTGAACGATCTACGTCGCGGCCGTCGCTCGCCAAGCGTTCATTCGCTACCTGACAAACCCTGACCAATAGAATATAGCAGAACAACACCTGTAGATTCTCCGCAGTTTTGTAACCTGTCTATTACGTCGGACGCCAGTCGGTGAGCGAATGCAAACCCTCGCGCAGGTTACCGAACAAAGATGGCAGCCGTGGCACGCAAATGTCATGTTGTGATCAGTTTTGTGATTGTGCAGTGTTTAGTGTCAATATCCTGGTGTCAGTTCGATTCTGGAGGACGTTATTATTCCAGGGATGGATTGTACGGCCCTCCGAACCCGGGCGATCGCGATTACAGAACTTACACGTATAACAATAGACGCTATGGGCAAAACCTGCCAGGACAGAATGGCTTGCCTGGTGTGCCAGCGTATCCTGGACAGCCTGGATATTATCCTAATCAGGACGACAGGAATAGATACAGCCCAGTAAGTCGAGAAATCAATAATTTATGTAATAAAAGTCCTAAACAACAAGTTGTCTGCATCGGTAGTATGTTTTAATCGTCTGGAAATTACATTTACTATTATACGTTTATATTTTATTATAATATTTTATGTTTAATAGTTTTAGTACAACGAATAGTTTTGAGATGTGGTTTAATTCATCATTCGAAGTAATTTTCAATATGACAGAATCTAATGAGAAATGGGCGTGGGCCAAATGTTTTGTAGAGTTCACCATGTGCTTGACTCTACGTTGCGCTTTCGACAGGTTTTGTAAACAGAGTTCATCTGTGGAACCTGGCGCGCTTTTTGAGATCAACAAGTTGCTTATATTTGTTATTAACTCAAATTAAGTTGAACTCTTCAAGGAAATCTAGCATATTTCAAATAAAATTTATTTTATAGTCGACCAAGTTTAATTCTGAAACAAATTTGTAGATACGACCATACTTCGAGTTATAAAGATTTTTTAATGAATTGAATAATAAATATGTCTAGGCAAAAATATTTCTTTACTATATAATATTGACAACAACTATATCTTTTTAACTTAATCAATATCAATTATTCAATTATTAATTTTTGAACATAACTACCGATAGTAATATATTTAAATGTCGATTCATTCGATTTTTCACGTGTAAGGAAAGAGAAATATACTCTGTACTTGTTTCAGTTCTGTCCTCACTAACAAAATGGTTTACTATTATATATGCGATATTATGTTTTACTATTTCATAGTATATTTCTCTATGCGAATAAAAAGTAAAGTAGGTCAGGAAAACATAGAATGTGTAATAGTGTATCACACGTCGCCTAATAGTCAGATTGCGAAATGAGCGATATGCTTCGTCAGGTAGCGTGCACAACTCTAATGTTATTCTGATATGAATATGAAATTTACGTCCATAGATTCTAGGGTATAAACATAAACCTGGCTAGAATGTAATCAGAGGCACATATTTACAAGTATATTATAGAAGTATGATCTGTAGTTGGGGAGACAGTTGTGGCACCTTTTTTGATAAGCAATAATTTTGTTAATTTACTAGTTAACTTTTGTCTACATAAAAATAGTGAAATACTATGCTTAAATACGCTATATTAATCACAAAATCAAATCAGACAAAAAAGAGGCGAGCGTTACAACCGTCCACACCCCCAGAACAGTTGTGACAGAAGCATAAATATAGGTTAAAAACTAGTGGGGCGCATGGCATCGTGCCTTAAGGCAAATTGCTGGAACTTCCCGTACCAATTAAAAAGATTAACATTTTTGAAAAAAAAATTTACTCTGAAAAAATTAGATTTTTGAGAAACTATAAATTTTTGACAAAAATTTATTTTTTTTTGAAAAAAAAGACTTTGAAGAAAAATTTATTTTGAAATACTTTGGAAATTCTGAACTTTTTTTCAAAGCAATAGTACTGCTTTAACTGCATAAAAACGAAATATCGAAGCGCGTAAGCGCCGCGTTGTCGTCTAACGGATGAACATTGGTACGGAACACATAGGAATGTAAAAAAAAATTATACTTATTGTTAAAATCTCTATAAAATATCTAATAATTTGATGTGCATATGTCTAATGATCATTTTTGACCGCCAAATGGCATTTTTTTTACTTTTTTTACTAGATCTCCGAAACCGCAAGACCTGCCTTCATGAAAATTTGATCAGTTCTTTATTTGGCAATACAAATAAAATGTTTTTTGAATTATTCAAATAGGACGCTCCGTTCTCTTAAAAACTGAGTTACCGTTTTTGGCACTTTTTGGTCCATATCTTCGGAACGGCTAGACTTGCCTTTGCCAAAAACTAATCAGTACGTCTCCTTATCAATACGAATCAAATGTTTTTTGAATTATTCAGATTGCTTCATCCGTGTTCCCGAAATCGTCGACGAAAATTTGCATCCGCTCACACATACGCACACGCACACACACACAGACATCCATTTTTTCTAAGATATGCCAAAATATTCAGAAACCTCTGAAACGTGAAGATATATAAAAATTTTCTTTTTCGATTTTTTTGCGATTACTATAACTTACCCTACGGGAAGTTAAAAACAATCGCTATAAACACCAAAATGGCTTATAAAGACTTTTATGGTCAGAAATGTGTAACATAATACAACATAATCCTTTAAACAATCATAAAGCTTATGAATATAATATAACAATATATAACAAAACATAATTAAAGAAAAGTTAACAGGAAGCAAACTGAAATATACGATCATTTTTCTTCTTATAAATAATAAGTCATCATCACTACTCGTGTTATTATAAGTTATATTTGTGCTAAGGATTTAGTGTTGGATTGTTGATATTCTTTATTTTATTCAGAATTGAAATCATTACCATAATTATTTTATATATAAGATTATAACGGCTTCAAATCAGTGTCTTATTAGCTCAATATAAAAACTTTTTTGTGAATGAGTTTTTCATACGCCATTAAGTTTTACTGTGTTTGTTTTCGAACAAAGACGAACAAACATAAACATGTGCAGTACAAGACCAATGAAAGAAAATAACGGTTGCCGTCTTTTAAATCGCTTAATCAAGTAATGTATCATCGTGAAATTCATTAACACAGTTTTTATCCACACAATGATCGCGCTTCAGAAGGCGTTCCATATTCATGCAAAGTCCGCTATGGAACGATTACTTGCTCGCTCAACTTAACTGTAGTATGATTCTTATGAACAAGTGCAGAAAATAGAAAATTCCGGGTGAAAATAGGTTTAGAATATATACAAGCGTATATCTATGAAATATGTTTATCGTACCCTATTACGGTATTGTTAACTTCCCGTAGGGTAAGTTATAGTAATCGCAAAAAAATCGAAAATGAAAATTTTTATATATCTTTACGTTTCAGAGGTTTCTGAACATTTTGGCATACCTTAGAAAAAATGGATGTATGTGTGTGTGTGTGTGTGTGTGTATGTGTGTGTGTATGTGTGTGTGTATGTGTGTGTGTATGTGTGTGTGTATGTATGTACGTGTGTGTATGTATGTGCGGATACAAATTTTCGTCGACGATTTCGGGAACACGGATCAACCGATTTGAATAATTCAAAAAACATTCGATTCGTATTGATAAGGAGACGTGCTGATTAGTTTTTGGCGAAGGCAGGTCTAGCCGTTCCGGAGATACGGGGCAAAAAGTGCCGAAAACGGTAACTCAGTTTCTAAGAGAACGGAGCGTCCGATTTTAATAATTCAAAAAACATTTTACTTGTATTGACAAGATAAAGAATTGATCAAATTTTCATAAAGGCAGGTCTAGCGGTTTCGGAGATCTAAGGAAAAAAGTAAAAAAAAATGCCATTTGGCGGTCAAAAATGATCATTAGACATATGCACATCGAATTTTCAGATATTTTATAGAGATTTTAACAATAAGTATAAATTTTGTTTATTTTTCTATGGGTTCCGTATCAATGTTTACCCGCTAGACAGCGACGCCGCGCTTACGCGCTTTATATTTTGTATCTATGCAGTTAAAGCAGTACGATTGCTTTGAAAAACAAGTTCAGATTTTCCAAAATATGTCAAAATGAAGAAAACATTTTTTTTTTTCAAAAAAAAATTTTTTTAAAAAAATTTTTTCTAAAAAAAAATTTTTTAAAAAAAATTTTTTTCAAAAGAAAGTAATTTTTTGTCCAATTTATAGTTTCTCAAAAATCTTATTTTTTCGAAGTAAATTTTTTTCAAAAATGTTAATCGTTTTTACAAAAAATAATAATTTTTGGTACGGGAAGTTCCAGCAATTTGCCTTAAGGCACGATGCCCTAATTGCCTTAAGACAGAATTCCACTTACAGCTAGTTTACGGTTTATTTGAAGATTCAAACCATATTTGCAAATATTTCTCGACAATGTTATCAGTCTGCCCGAAGGCAAGTTCATGGTATGAGAGCACCACAAATCAATAATTCTCTTTTCTTCCTTTGTTTATTATTCCCGTTGCCATTTTATTACTATTAATTAATGACCATTATCACTTTTTATTTATTTTTCTTTCCAAACATCTGCTTCCATGCTTTCTCATCTTGTGCTTCGGCTTTCTGTTCCCTGTATTTTCTCTTCTCACTTAAGGGGTTACATGGGTTTCCTCGGGCAAAAAACGGCATTTTTTCAATTCTGTTTTTTACATATAAAAAATAAAATATTTTAATGATTTTTTTTTATTTAAAAGATACATGTTTAATAAACATTTTTTTAAATTTTCAAAAAAAAAAAAATCAAAATCGCGGTCATTACGACGCCATTTCCGGCAATCCCTCGGAAAAAAAGGTGCCTCCGCGTTGTCAGCAGAACTTCTTTCAGGATCATCCGAAATAAAAATAAAAAATACGTGTTTTAGTAAAGACAATAATTTTTTTTTAATTTTTTGATACCGTAAAACCCATGTAACCCTTAAGTCATCAACTATCTGCAATTTTAATTTTCTTTCAGTCCTTTCATTTTAGCCACGACGACGTCGTGTAGAAGGCATTCGTTTGGTAGAATGGGTCCGATCCAGTTTATTTTCCTTTTAATGGTCGTGCTCAGTAAAGTCTTTTTTTGCCTGCTCTTCTCAGGACTTCTTCATTTGTTACCTAGTCTGTCCATTTTATCTTCTCCATTCGTCTCCTGCACCACATTTCAAAACTCTCCTGTTCAGCATATAGCTGATTTCTTCGAAGATGTATTTCAATCATTTTCGCAAAACTACTCCCAGGAGGAGCAAATCACTCAAGTTTTCAATGCAGTTTGAAAACTTTTTTCCTTAAGACTGTACTTAAGTCTCATTTCTGGTATCGGAAGTAAAGCAGAAAATTACAGATTCAAAATCAGATAAATCTCTTGGTCATGATCTTATATCAATATCTCCTGATATGCGTAGAGACTATCAGTAACGAATAAAAAAAAACTTATAAGGTATGTTAAAATCAATGTTGGTTGTGCAATAAACATATTGATTCAATGACGCTTGCAAAAATATGTACACTCACTATTATTTAAAAACTAGATTCTGATTGATAAATAAGCTTTGTGGGTTTAGTTTCGATATCTAAAATAACCATATCCACCAATTCTATATGACTGTGCAATGATATATATATATACATATGTATATATATATATGAAAAACAAAAATTCTCTTTAAAAAATTTTTGGCATTAATGAATAATGTGACTTTCAAGTTATAGCGGCCTATAATGTTCGCACTTCTGTGTATGAAAACGTTATTGCAAGTTTGAAAAGCCTAACAAAGCTATAAATTTTGATATATGTGGTCTTGAAAACATTGTAGAATTACGATTTGTGCGTCATCTACGAAAAAAATCACTTTATATTTGGTAAAATATCGCAAAAATTTGGAATGCAACCTGGAAGTTATGCGGGCCCATAAATGGTTAAATGATTGACGTAGCTGTTTAATTTACTTTTTATAAATACCGTGTAGCCAAAAATAAATTTTGCAAACACTTGAGGTTAGATTATTTTTCTATAATCGGCGTTAATAAGCGATAATCAACTCTAAGCAGATGGAATGACTAGGACTATAAAAAGCGCAATTACGTTAAGCAACATAATAATTTAGAGAAAATGGATTTTAGATCAATAAACTAAATTCATTCAAGATATAGTAACTGATACGTAAAATGATTAGTTATTAACCTGTAAACAATAAATCGATAATTTAATTTATTATGAAATCTATTTCAAGTTTTATTTTTAACTTCCCGTAGGGTAAGTTATAGTAATCGCAAAAAAATCGAAAATGAAAATTTTTATATATCTTTACGTTTCAGAGGTTTCTGAATATTTTGGCATACCTTAGAAAAAATGGATGTATGTGTGTGTGTGTGTGTGTGTGTGTATGTATGTATGTATGTATGTATGTATGTATGTACGTGTGTGTATGTAATGTGCGGATACAAATTTTCGTCGACGATTTCGGGATCACGGATCAACCGATTTGAATAATTCAAAAAACATTCGATTTGTATTGATAAGGAGACGTGTTGATTAGTTTTTGGCGAAGTCAGGTCTAGCCGTTCCAAAGATACGGGGCAAAAAGTGCCGAAAACGGTAACTCAGTTTTTAAGAGAACGGAGCGTCCGATTTTAATAATTCAAAAAACATTTTACTTGTATTGATAAGGTGAAGAACCGATCAAATTTTCATAAAGGCAGGTCCAGCGGTCTCGGAGATCTAATGAAAAAAGTAAAAAAAAATGCCATTTGGCGGTCAAAAATGATCATTAGACATATGCACATCAAATTATGAGATATTTTATAGAGATTTTAACAATAAGTATAATTTTGGCTTACATTCCTATGAGTTCCGTACCAATGTTTACGCGTTAGACGTCGACGCGGCGCTTACGCGGTTTGATATTTCGTCTTTATGCAGTTAAAGCAGTACGATTGCTTTGAAAAAAAGTTTAGATCTTTCAAAATATGTCAAAATAAAGAAAACATTTTTTTTCAAAAAAAAAAATTAAAAAATTTTTTTTCTTTTTCAAAAAAAAGTAATTTTTTGTCTAATTGTCAAAAATCTTATTTTTTCGAAGTAAATTTTTTTCAAAAATGTTAATCGTTTTTAAAAAAATAATAATTTTTGGTACGGGAAGTTCCAGCAATTTGCCTTGAGGCACGATGCCTTAATTGCCTTAAGACAGAATTCCACTTACAGCTAGTTATTTACCTATCGAGATTGCGAGATACAGGCTATTCAATGTGAAATAAATGAAACAAGTTTAAGAAAATTATTGTACGCGGATAAATTCACAGATTATCTTATTATATCATGATATGTGGCCGAAACAATATTTTGTTAGTACTATAGAATTTGTAGTTGTGTATATATATATATATATATATATATATATATATATATATATATATATATATGCGAATAAAATAATATATCACAAATGTTTTGTTTGATTTAATATAATTATTGCATATTTATTGATATCTATTTAAAATTTTTAGAATAATCCAGATGGTTCGCCTCGAACACCATTCCCTGGCGTGTTGGGTGGTTGGCGAGACGATTTGCAAGGTAAACAAAGACGAGACTCCATCACTCTTGACCGCGACATATTTGTTACGACAAATTATGGACAAGTTCAAGGTTTTAAGGTACAATCAATATCAATATTTCCTATTTTCATTGAATTCTTAAAAACAAATAACTGATTGTTTTTTTGTGAAGGTGTATTTATATGATAATCCCGATCCATCATATAGACCATGGAACAACGTAGTGGATCGCATATTCGGACATGCAAATGTTTTCTTAGGAATTCCATATGCTATGCCACCAACTTTGGAAGGAAGATTTAAGGTAATTATTCTTAACTTGAAAGCGATCTCAATTATACCATGGCTTTACCATAATATATTGTATACAATCTCATTTTATCCGCACTTTTAATATAAAACTTTATTATTTTTTCAGCCTCCTAGACCTCATCGAGGTTGGCAGCAACTGCAAGCCGTCGATTTTGGACCCGCTTGTCCACAACCGGCCAGATACACAGGCGCCACGAAAGGAATCCGAGATGTTGATGAGGACTGCCTTTACTTAAATGTTTTCTCTCCGAATGTAAGTAGTAAATTTCACTTTCTTTATATTTGGCGTAATATTCGTATGCATAATCATGTGCACTAAATTCATATTGACCGTGAGGGCTTTAATTAACTTTACCAAGTTTTTATTTGAACCTAAATTAAATTAAGCTATTAATTGACCGGTAATTAGCACAACATCGTGTTACGACCTTACGTTAAGTTAGTCAGCTTGACCTCTTGTATTAGTGATATAATTCGTATCATCCAACTGAATGATTCATTTGCAAATTACAATGTTGCAATCTTTTTCGAAGTATACTTATTTAATTTATTTATAAATTCAATTCAATTTATTTCCTATATTTACTATGTTCAAGATTTGAAATAATATGTTAATATAATGGGAAACAAATATATAACAATAAATTGAATTTTTAAATTATTTTTCTCCAAATGAGTAATAAAAATACCAATATAAATGAACAATATTGTTTTTTCAGATTGCGGCTGGAGTGGCGGAAAAATACCCTGTAATGGTATACATTCATGGAGGCGAATTTTACAAGGGAGCATCGAACCTATTTCCTGGTCATATGTTAGCCGCTTTTTACGATGTGGTCGTTGTTTCAATTAATTACAGATTGGGTGCTCTTGGTAAGAAAATGTCTAATCGAATAGTTATATAAGCCTAACAAGGGTTTCAAATTGAATTTAGCCAAATTTATTTTTTTAACTTCCCGAAGGAGAAGTTTATGATTTCATCAAAAAATCCTAATTGCTAATTTTGTGTTCTCGACGTTTCAAGAATCGAATTCTGAATCGAATGAGACCAAATTTGGAAAAAGTATGTGTGTGTGTGTATGTGTGTGTGCGTGTATGTGAACAGATTTTTTGCCGTAAATTGACGTTTTTTCGAAAACGGCTGGTCTGATTTCAAAAATTTAAAAGCCACTCGATGTATCTCGATGAGGACTATTGTTTGTCAATTTGGTGCGACGATCGGCCAAGCCGTTTTTTTATAAATCGCAGAAAAGTGAAAAATTTTTCGTCTACGTTTTAGCCCGCAATTCTTAATCGATTTTGAAAATTCAAAAACCGTTCGAAAGATATTGGTTGGGAATCGTGCTGATTAGTTTTTGGTAGAGATCGGCCGGGTCGTTTTCTTGTAATAAAGTTTTTTTTAAAAAAAAATCGACGATTTTTATGATTATTTTGTTGACGGTAGATACCATAGTCTTCTAGATCATACTAAATTATTACGGCCCTACGACAACTGATTTAGCTTTAAAAATTCGTCAAAGTTTGCAAAAATTAGTATGGTCTTTTTGGCATTTGTCAAAATTAGAACTTTCATTGACGTTTGCTCAAAAACGCCTGAACCGATTTCAGATATTTAAAAAGCATTTGATGTATCTCGATGAGGATTATCGTTTCTCAGTTTTGTGCGACGATCGGCCGAGCCGTTTCTTTGTAATTTGGAAAAAAGTGTTAAAGCTTTCGTCCACATTTAAGCTCATACTACCGAACCGATTTTAAAAAATCAAACACTGTTCAAAAGATATTAGTTGGGAATGATACTGATTAGTTTTAGGTGAAAATCTACCGAGCTGTTTTCTTGTAACTAACTGTTGAAAAAAAAATTTAGGCCGATTTTTATGGAACTTTTTTTGCCGATATATATCATGGTCTTATAGAACTTAGGGTAGAGCGGGGCTAGTTGAGCATAGGGGCAAGTTGAGCAATCGAAATATCTCTAAAACTATTCACCGTCCGTTTAGGCATTATATGGCGGAAAGATAGAGGTTTGGGAGAAATAAACATCCCGCGATCGCTAGTGGCCGCTGGACAAATCAGTGAGGCTCACGGGCGTTTTGTTTATTTTGAGACCAAAAAGTTAAAAAGTCATTCATCACGACTTTTCGTCTAGCTTAGTCAAATGTTATTCATTTTTAATCAGGTAAATGTTATTCTTCCATATAATTATAGTACTTTTAATATGCACAGAGATTCTGGCTATAATTCTCACAGTTTTTTTATAAACTCACTTTTATTTTGAAATTCCGAGTTGGGGTTAGTTGAGCATAGTTGCTAAACTTGTTCTGTCACTAAGACAATTACCATTAACTTCCAGAAATTGATTATTATTTTTAAGATTTAAGCTAAGTCTATGAGTAGTAATACAAAGAAATAATGATTTTAAACAAAAATACTGAATATAATGGTAAAATAATTCCTAAGCTACGATATTGTTCTGTTGATTCTACTTTTCGTTAATTATTCAAAGCAAATTACTATAAGTTTTGTTTTCTCTGTCAATAAAGACTATAAATATAGAACTGGTTATTAAAAACTTATTTTATTTCATTACTAATCGACATTGAACCTATGATTTTATTATACTTTCTTAGTGCTCAACTTGCCTCACCTATGGGGTACATTGAGCATACTTGACTTTTTGCATTTAAACAGCTGTAGCTTTTAAAGTTTACTTATTACCAAAAAATAGTATTAACACTTTTGTTAAGCGATAAACAACAAATCCATTAAGTCATATAGCAATTTATTGAGACTTTTCATTGAGGTGCTACATCCGTTTAAGTAAAAATTTGCTCAACTAGCCCCGCCCTACCCTACTGAATTATTACGGCTTTACGACAAGTAGTTTAATTTTAAAAATTCATCTAAGTTTGAGAAAATTAGTAGTTTTTTGACGTTAGTTAAAAATAAAATTAGATGATTTAGTTGGTATAACGATAGTGTACTTGGTCTTGAACATAGTAAACCATTAAAGTCCTATGGAAACTGGTTCAATTATAATTATTGATTAATAAAAATTATTGATTTGTGAAAATTTGCTTTTAGAAAATACTCCGAGTTAACGTGTTCGTTTGCAAAGATGTGTAATAAATCCACTCGGAATACTTATAATCACTCATAAATTAATTTATTTTTTATTGGACATATCGGGAAGTTTATGTAACTTGCCTCAAGGCTAAATACCAATCCAACTAGTTTATTTGTTATTCTAGGTTTCTTGAGCACTGGCGATGAAAATTCGCCTGGGAATTATGGTATTCTAGATCAAGCCATGGCTATACGTTGGGTTTATGACAATATCGAATTTTTCAACGGTAATCGAAAAAGCATTACGCTTTTTGGACCAGGAGCGGGCGCAGCATCTGCTGGTTTATTAATGGTTGCACCTCAGACCAGAGACATTGTCACCAAAGTTATAGCTCAGGTGAATAAAGTCAAAATTTGCTTTATATATATATATATATATATATATATATATATACATATACATATATATATATTGCTGATTTCATATTATAGAGTGGTTCGGCTATGGCAGATTGGGCACTAATTGTAGACAAATATCGAGCACAAAATACAAGTCGCGTCTTCGGACAATTATTAGGATGTAGCATTGACTCATCTTGGAAACTTGTGACCTGCCTTCGACAAGGTCGGAATTTCTATGAATTAGGAAATGCAGAATTCCAGGTGCTTAGAATATATTTAAAGAGATATATAATGATTCATTAAATATTTGATTTTGTAATTATCAATCTATTGTTTAGCCTCAAGTGGGAACATTTCCTTGGGGTCCAGTTTTAGACGTTAATATGACGATACCTGGTGATGATTGGTATGAAGGCTGGAAAGAACAAGATTGGCACTTTTTAAAAGAAACGCCGGAAGAACTAGTGAAAAAAGGGGCTTTCAATCGTGGATTACAATACATGAGTGGCGTCACTACACAGGAAGCTGCCTTTGTCATATGTAATTACATTTTTACTTATATGAATAAACTTGCATAAACTATAATGGTCTCATCATATTACATGTTGTTTATTTGAACCAGATGAAAATGAAACGCTTGCACCGTATTTTGAAGTAGACGAATTGTTTTTTGAGCAGAAAGTTAAAGAGCTAGTGTTTCGGTACAATTACACTTTGAATCCAGAAGGTGTTTATGAAGCTATTAAATACATGTACACTTACTGGCCAGCTCCAAAAAATCAAACACTCATTAGAGAACAATACATAAATGTAAGTAATTATTGATTTTCTGAAATATTTCATTTAATACAAAACTGTAACAATTCCAGATGTTGTCAGACTTTTTGTACAGAGCACCTAGTGATAAAATGGCAAAGCTTTTACTTGAAAAGGGAGTACCCGTTTACATGTATGTTCTGAATACTACCATAGAAGCTTTTAATCTGCCAGAATGGAGAAAGGTTGTTTTAAAATGATTTATAATCTAAATGATTGCAATTGTGATTTTATTTTGTTTATAAACTGCATTAGGTTCCTCATGACACTGAATTGTATTTATTAACGGGAGCACCATTTATGGATATCGAATTCTTTCCTTCAAAACTTCGTTGGGATCGAAACATGTGGACACCGAATGATAGAAATATGAGCCACTTTTTTATGAAAGCTTACTCAGATTTTGCTAGATATGGGTAAATAAATTCATAGAATTTATGATCTGCATTATTGAATACTTAATATGTTTGCTACGATTTAACAGGAATCCGTCCCATCAACAAATTTTGGGATTGCACTTTGAAAAAGCACGAGCAGGAGAACTAACTTATTTGAACATAAATACTACCTACAATTCTTCCATAATGTTAAATTACAGACAGACTGAGATGGCTTTTTGGAGTCAGTACCTTCCTACAGTTATAGGTCAATTAGTACCCACATACCCACCATCAACAGAGGTATGTGAAATAACCACATTTATCAATAATAATACGTATTACTATGCAAATTAAAATGTATAATGATGATTATTTTAGTATTGGTGGGAGCCAAAAGAACCCTTGCAAATTGCGTTTTGGAGTATGTCTGCGGCCTGTTTATTGCTTTTCGTGATGGTTGTAGTATGTTGCATATTATGGAGAAATGCTAAGAGGTAAGCGAGGTAAACAATGAGATCGTCAACTTTTTAAACTGCACATTTGAGTAGCCACTGATTACAATCACCAATCTCAGAATTAATGAATTGAGTACATTACCATGAATATAAAAAATGATTAATAACGCAGCAATACCAATACTATTTTTTTTTTAACAGGGAAGGCGATCGTTACTACAGTGATGCTGGCGATCTGTTATGATGCCTGAAGATGTCCATAGAGATGGGGTAGGCGGTATAGAAAATCATAGCACCAGACAAAAATCTCGCGAAAACATATATGAGTACCGTGATACGCCGACCTCACTTGTGGAGCGTCACATATCAGGAGGAAGGGCGCCATCTTCATCAAGACCACCTTCCAGTGCAGCTACCACTTGCCCAGCGAGATCAGCTTCTCAAGGATCTCTAGGAACTAGCAGCAGTGCTGTAAGTCTCAAAGATTGTGTGACTAGCAGTCCAAATCCTACTGAAACTAATAGAAAGATGGCAGGCACCCCAGTTATGGGAAGCAAAAAAGGCCAAAGCAGAAGTAGGACTCAATTGGTTCAAGGAGTGCCACAAACTGAAGTTTGATAAAAACAATAAAATTTGTGTAGAAGTGTGCATGAAATTCAGTGGTCTGCAGTGAATGTTATATGTAAGTGTGATACTGTTGAAGATTTAACTAGTACTTGAAAATGTGTAAAAGAAACATTTTAAAATAATTTAGCGAGCAAAGAACAATTTTCATGAGTAAAAACATGTATCAAAATGAATGTTCATTGAAAACTAAAAGAGAATGGTGTTGAACATGCAAAAGTTAAAATTAAAGCAAATATAAAAGAAGTATCAACATAATTTAATAACACTATGTTGTTACTAAATTAAATAATTATGTATAAACTCTAGAAGTTTGATATGATTAACACAAAATTAGGACGAGTAATTAAGGGTAAATGAGTTCGAACAAGTGATATTATCTTGTTGATTTAGCGAGATCTCGTAGTAACTTAAGAGTAAAACTTTCCAAACAAAGTGTTCAAAGAAAATAAAATTGTAACATGTGAATCTAATGAATTGTGCATAGATATCACAAGGTTTTTATATTTTTAGTTTATAGAATTAGTTAAGGAAATTCAAATACTTATACAAGCTTCAATGTTAAGGTGCAATGTGTATATACATATGTAACATGATATAGAACTCTTGCAAGGGGATCAGCCATGTAGTCATAAGCTAATATAAGTTCTTTAGAATTGTGAATACTGCATAGTATTACTTCATTACCGTACCATACATCAGATTTAATATTTATTATTCATTTAATGAATGCTAAGTAAAAAAATAAATTGAAAATTTTATACACTTAAAATGTGCTTTTAAGTAAAAAATGTAAAATTTATTTCAGGCTGTTTCAAGAAAAAAAGCATTACTTGACAAAATTTAAAACTTAATGTATGTACAAGAAACTTAGTGAAACGCTCGAAATATTGTTTTAAATTAAAATTCGCATAAATGAACAAAGCATTGTTCAGTAATGATCGACTTTTAAGTTTTGTAATGAAGCATATAGCTTACGGATTTCAAAGTAATCCATTTAAGAAAGAACCACAGAATTTGTTTATATCAATGTATTCGATACATTTACATATTTTTTGTAAGAAAATTAACAGGCAGCGAGGTCTTCTTGAACCTTCTTCCAAGCGCTCAATGGTCCATGTTCTGGCCTGTATTGAACATTGCAACCATCAGGAGCCAATCTTCCCTCATCACGAAGCTTCTCATATACATCACGCTCATATTTAGTGAATCCCCATTTCTTGGAAACATAGATCTGGAACAATAATGTTCATAAATGCTAGTGGCCACTGCTAATTTGAAAATTACACGTAGTTCAGCAGCATCATTGAATTGCTAATCCTCAAATATTCTAGTATACATATCACTATCACCTGTATTTTTGTATAGATTTCAATAGATTTATCTATTGATAGACGGAACAGTAATATTAAGTAACACAAATATAAATCATGAATTGTATGTCATTAACATTTTATGTTATGACATCACTCTAAAGTTACTGTTTGCCAGTAAATTATTGCTTCAAATTGTGTCCCCACAGTCACCATAAAGTGCATACACCATAATCACATAATGAAGGCAAAAAAATGAGTTGAATAAATCGTTGAAAACCAATAATATTTACAATTTTCCAGCGATTTACTAGTGACAATATCATTGGTCAGTACTAATATCAAATGCACAAATTGCATCTGAAGTTCACTTGCAAATGTCAGAGTATGTAAATTTAAGTCACTACCAATTTCTTTTATAATATCAAATAAAAGACGATTTCTTTTTTATCAAGTCCAACGATAATTTCTTGATAAATTTGATTATTCACAAAGAGCAGATTTAAATATTTAAATTATTTCGTATCCTACCTTTTGTCTGCCAGGGAACTTGAACTTAGCACGACGCAGAGCCTCTACAACAGCGGCCTTGTATCTGTCACTGGAACGAACAGACATGATTGGTTGACCGATGTGAACTCTGGCAACAGTACCTTGTGGTTTTCCAAAAGCACCACGCATTCCAGTTTGGAGCCTAAATAAAAATATTTTGATTTTAATACAACAGTCACAAGATTCCACAAAAAATTAAATATTTTTAAAGAATTTGTCATCGGCATGGTTCTCTAAGTTGTCTCAGCCTCAAGGCTACAAAAAGTCTATGGAATATGCCTTCGGGTCACATTGACACTTGATCTACGACACAGTCATTGAACGCCTTTATTGATTAAAGGTTTCAGAGACTAATGTCGAACTGGTACAGAAATCCAGTAAAAAACCTAAAAACTATCAATGAAAACTAAAACAAATTGCATCTAATCAATTTGTGACAATAAAACACCTAGGCAAAAAAGTGAAATAAGATAAAAATAATGTATCTACCTATCAGCTCCAGCACACGATAACATTTTATTGATGCGGATAACATGGAAAGGATGCAGCCTCATTCTGATGTGGAATTGATCTTTACCACAATTCTTAACGAGGTATTTGTTACAGCAAATACGTCCTGCTTCCAGTGCCTCAGAACTCAATTGTTCATATTCATCAGATACAAGATGCACACATAGTGGAAAATCTTCTACGCCTGCCTTCTTCTTACCCAAATCGAAGATACGAATTTTAGCGTCTGGCACACCACGACAGAACCGAGATTTGGGGTAGGGCTTGTTTTTGCAATAGCGATAACTAAAAAATAAATATTACATTAAAAACTAGTTCTCGCACAATTTCAATTAAACAATAATAAAGTGATCACTAATTATATGGAAGTGGAGAAGCTCGTGAAATGTCGGAGCACTAAAATGTCTAACATAACCTCAAATAATTTAACAAAAACGTGGCACTGCACTTAATTATTTCAATAGCATTATAATAAAAAACAATAATTAACGCATATTTATAATTGAATAAAATAAAATACTCACCATCTGGCCGGTCGACGACCCATTTTTGCCTGAGAAAAAACAAAACCAAAATTAATCTAAATTATTGAATATATTAATCCAAATTATAAACGTACGAGCACAGCACAACGTATATTAAATATAAATCACTATAATTATTATTAGCACGCTTATTCAAGATAATTTAGACAAAATACCTTTGTCAGTGTCTGTCTCCAGCAATAAGAACCACAGAAAGAATTTATTTCGCATGCGGTTCGACTGCCCTAACTTCGTCGTACATCCGCTCAGTTTATAGTGAAGATAGAGCTGAATGTCACGCAGTGCGGCTCGGCGCCAAATTTGAAACTTATGTCAGTTCAACATTATAAAGACTTTGTGATTCCACAATATCAGAATAGAAATAAACTTTTATTAATAATTGCAAATCATATTAATATAAATGCTGTACATCGGTTCGATTTACGTATAAGCTGAACCATATAGACATATGTTTAATTCTAATATTGTCTAAGATCATAATATAAAATATGACAAAATGAAATTATTGATAGGCATATTTTTTAAACAAAGTAGTCGTAATTCCCAGTTAAACAAAATATAAACAAATAAAAAAATGCAAAAACCGCTAGTGCATTTAAGCTAAATTCCACAAAACCAAAAATAAATCATCACTAATGCAAATATACAGTTTAAACCAAATTTTTTAATGCATGTTTACTTGCCGAATCACATAAGAAAAGGTAATTACAATGAATTATTTAACTAGATTAGACCGTTTTTTGAAGTATGCAAACTGTGCATCTTTGTTATATAAATAACAATATTTGTGTTAATTTTTTAAATGTCGTAATATTATTTATTTAAATATTAAATTTATTTAATATTATTTTTAGAAATAGTACATGAGCTATACAATCAAATTAACTAAAACTACAAGATGATTTACCTAGCTACGATTTGCTTTATGAACTTGGCCGTATATTTTAAAATATTGGGACTTTATATTGCCAGTGATATTATGAATTTACAACGCAATTGGAGGAGAAGATTTAATTCAGAATTACTCTGCAGCAAATTCCATTTGTAATATTTTTTAAAAATGTAAATATTTTGATTAAACACTTTGATTCTGTAACTTTTTAATATACAAAATTAATTATACAATGATTTATTGAGCATTTTTTTCTTTTATTTATTATAAACATGAATTTGAGACAACCTGACTTGTTTAACAGGATCTCGGTGGACATGATTTAAAAATGCAAATAAAGTCACACATAATGTTTTATGCATTTTTTATTGTTTTACAAATTCTGAACAATACTTTTATTTATCTATAAAACAGTCTTTCATTATTAACTACTTGGTGCGTGCTTAAGAATGCACTTTGGTATCGTATTTTGTTTACAATTTGAGACTAGCTAAATATAATCCTTTTTCTTATAAAATATATACATAATTTGCGACTTATTAAATTAAAAATTCGATATTTAAACTAACAATAAGTTAATTAAAATATATAGACATCATCGTAAAGGCAATTTATCCGACTTTCTTTTGCAGTATTTGTAAAGAAGTTCGGGCACCCAGGTGATCACTATGAGAATCAGAAGAATATTTTGAGCATGTATACATAGACTGTAACTGCCCGTGTAATCACGAAGCCAACCTGAAAATATAAATGAGAGTAAATAAATTTCATTCAATAATCGAATGATAATAATTTGAATATTAATTTTAACTATTATTACAAGATTTTATATCAATAAGCTGAAATTTGTGTCTGTAACTGTGATAAAAACAGTTAAGAATCTGAGACAATGCATTATAGAAAATTTCTTTTCAACGTGCGTACAGTTCTGATTTCTGTGCATATATAATTACCAAGAAACTGCCCGATAGTTATGACAAATGCTCCCTTAACGCACATGCCGAGACCCAAGGCGGCAGGCAGCCTGGACGCTTTGCAGTGTTCGCTCAGCACCAGGTTCTGGTTGACAACAGTCGCCGCCCGTACATAACCGCAAAGTGCAGAAATAGCGATAAGACCGGTATAACTTTTTTGCTCAGCTAACACTACAACATATATGTATATAATAAACTATTCCTATTTATTGAAAATATAATTTCAGCAGAAATATGATTATGCGATAATAATTTTGATTCATTAACACACTATATGCGGGCAGCGTAAAAATATTTGAAATTTTCTAACAACAACTCACGGCACAACTATGAGAACTATTTAAAAAAATTTCAAAAGTTTACAAATTCAAAAATTATATTTAATTAAAACATATTTTATTTTCTTAAGTATCATTTTTTAACTAAAATATCACATATACGGTTGTTTTTATAAAGTGGAATCATTCAATCACAATCAAATAGTACACTAAGAAACTGACTGGTCATACGTTTAATTCAACTTTTAAACTTTCAAGTTGCTTTTCAGTTGTATAGTACTTTCTAAATAACAATAATTCCACTAATAAAGTGACTTTGCACAGCTGACGTAAAAATTTGAAAGCATACATTATATCAGATAATTATATTAAATTTTGATTTATTCCACGGTGTGAGGTTATCCCACTAAACTTTATAAAAATTCATAATAAAACAATAATGTACAAATTTATTATTAAGTACTCACATGCCCGTGCTAAAATTAGAGCGGCAGCTCCGATGAGGTAAGACAATCTACAAGAAAATCCCAGAATTTGTGTAATTGTTGGAAGAGTTAACCGAGAAACAATGTCCGCCCCAGCCAGAACTGACATGCACATCGCTGTATCAGCTCGGTTTAGTCCAGCTGATTCCTTGAATCAAAATACGACACATTAGTAAGAATATTTTACACAATTTATGAATATTGATGTAGGGCTACTCACTTGCAAAAAAAATGGAAATAACATGCTGAAATTGATACTGGCGGTATAGGCTAATGCGACTCCGAACACTATGTTAAGAAAAGTCAAATCCTTGAGAAGATCCAGGTCCATTAGGCTTATAAACTTCTTCCAGCACGTCCTTTGCACTGTGAACGAAAACATTTGGGTATGTTTTCACACGTTCTAGAACTTCTTAATATTTGCATTCTTACCGGAGATAATTACATGCAAGCAAAATAATAATAGAGAGAAAGCGTTGATAAATGTTTTACATTTTACAAGCAATTTGCGTACAATACCGGTTTTATTTTTTTTTCTTTTATTAATATAATTTTATCATAAGACTTTGCTCATATATTATCTTAAGAAATCGACTTTAATTGCGTATGCCTCACAACGTCACAACTGGTAGAGAAGAAAAGACAAAGCGACTTGCAGATTTAACGTGAATATAGCTTAAGATTTGGCGTGTTGTATGCTACTTTTATTGTGCCTTATTTAATCATTAATATTCAAAAATACTAAAAGCAAATAGAAATTTATAGTCCGCGTTAAAAAAAACTTTTCATTCTAAATTGGAAATTTGTCACAGCGATTACAAGAGCAACCTAAGCACAAATAATATAAC
>NW_020538040.1:104258628-104290495 GCF_003426905.1 Ctenocephalides felis
AATTAGGAACATATCAAGAACTCTCTATGAACCGAATTTTTGTTTCACATCTAATTAACTTAGGTATATTAAGAGTTAGTAATCTTGAGTCTAATCAAAAATAAAACAATTTCTTTAAACAATGTTTGTGGTTTAATGTATTAAAGGCCGTTGAAGTCACAGCGGCCTATAGTTTTGTGTTCGTATTTCTGTTCATGAAACTGTTAGTTCAGGTTGAAGATTCTAGCGAAGGACATAAATATGTCTTGACAACGTTATAGAATTAAGATATATATATATATATATATATATATATATATATATATATATATATTATATATATATATATATATATATTATATATATATATTATATATATATATATATATATACATATGCATCAGAATAAAATTGAATGAAAAAATCTCACAAAAAATTCTGCAATTGTAAATTATCGAAAAATTTGGAAGGGAACGTGAAAATTACGCAGGCCTATCGAGCGTTAGTCTTGTTAGCGATTATTATAGTTTTTATTGTACGCATATAAAGTCTAGGCCTCGGTTCATACAATATTTTTTTGTTTATGAAATTATTAACAAAACAAATGATTCACTACTATTTAGCAATTCAACGCAAATGTAATCTTGTTATTCTCTTGTTAAATATTTATGAAAATGATACTAATTTTCCTTTCTAACTCACACTATAAACCCGGAAGTTTAAGCAGTGCATAAGGTACGATGTTATACACCACTAGTTAGAAATAAATTAATGTGCTTTATTAGAATCTACATACGTGAAATAGCTCTTATCTTTTATAAAGTTCAAAGTAATGCTTCAAGGTAATGGTTCAAATCATTTGTTACGTGCGCGTCTTGAGATACGTCGAACATTTTGGTGGATCGTCAACGGAGAACTTGGCTTGAAATTGCAATAGTGCAATTCTGCAAAATATTGCTCTATCTCCGAGATATGCAGGGATGGAAATATTGCTATACATCAACCGAGGAAATCGCACACATACCACTTTGTACCTAGACAAAAAGAACATATTATATATAATGATTGTACATGGTATTGTATTTGATTAAGGCAAACTGCTGAAACAGTTTTATAAATAAATAATTTTTAACAATTAAATGTGCAAGTAAATGCCCCATCGTTAATTTAAAAACCAGTGAAGTTAAAAAAAATTTAACAACAATAATTAAAACTAGAGGGAAAAATAATTAAGAAATAAATAAATTTTAACAATTAATTTTTTTTTTTTATTTTAATTGACAATTTTGATCATTACATTGCTATAATTAAAACCATTGGCTTTTGTAATGATTTAAAACAAGCATTTATATTGATGATGCAAAATCTTAGTAAAGTAAAAAGTAATATTTTTTTAGAAAAACTTTGTCAGTTCTAATTCTTAACTATTTTATCATTGAATGAATGAATTTGTTTTGCTGTTTTAGAAACATTTATCGACTGCTCTTTCTTTTCCCATAGGCGGGGTAAGGAAGCAAATAGGTTCAATGTCTTACTTATAAATTTGAAGGAATTGTGCGAAATAATAGCTACATTATTTAACCAATGCAACATATATATATATATATATATATATATATATATTTCAGGGGTACATTTTTATAGAGATGATAGTGTATATAACCTTGATATAGTATTTTGTCTTAGCAAAGCATTCAACCCAGAAATATTCATCAGCAGAGTTGGAATAACTATTTATTCAATTTATCTCTTGTAAAATTACTTTTTTACTTAATTTACTTTATTTACTCTTTACTGCTTATTTTTACATTTACTATTTATTGTTTACGCCTTTGCCAAGGTAAAGGTTCAATTGTTTTTTTTACCCCACCACATATCAGCTTTTATAGAGATTTTATAAAAAATCTGTTGAACCTAAATTAAAATCAACAATACATCTTTTAAAGCAACTAGATAACGTATACTTAAAAATTATATTGCTCTTGATAATTTTGTTTATATTTTGATATTAAAGTCGTAAAAATCAAGAGGATGACTGTTACACATCTTTTGTTCTCTACTTTCAAATGTTGTTGTTAAAAAAATTCCTAACTACTTGTTTCTGAGATATCTGTGGTGGACCTTTTTTCCCGCGGAGCGTTAAGCCCAGCTCTGTGTTTAAATTATTTATAGCATTTTTATATTATCTACAACATATTCAGATATTACAATATTTGTTGGCAATTTACAACAATCTCATGGTCAGACAATTTACAACATATAAATAACTATATAGATATGGATAACTTTTGTTTTATCCTTTCACAAGGAACTTTAAACATTTGACATAAAAGTCGCATTTTGTAGACGCTTCAATTAAACTTCAAATAATTTTCAAAGCACCGTATCACAAGGTAGAACCTGAAGTAGCTATTTTTATTGAGAACACATTTTTTAACTTCCAGTAGTATCATAAGAGCTTCAAATACCGTATTAAAATCGTTATACCGGAATTTGTAACATCGGAATCCCGGTATTAATAACGGTATTGTCAACGAAAAAATTACTAGTCATATTTTTATTTACCGCAGTTGTTATATTGACATATTAACATCATTTTTGTACTAAAATGAGTACATAATATTTATTTTATTACATAGAGAATAGGAGTAGATAGATACAAAAAAGTGCAAGTAAAAAAATATATATTAATGTTATATTTTACATGTAATAGGCTCGCATGGAATTACGTATTTAGGGAAACAATAAAATTGAATTAATAATTTAAATCATGTTTATTAAAATATGCGTTTTAAAAAGATAAATAATCAATTGTTTCATCTTCAAGCGAAGACCAAATTTTAGTACGATTAAAACAAGCCAATAAAGCTTTCTTTCATTCTACACTTGTCGGCACAATTGTCATAAAGAAATAATACGAGTACATTATTAGTCAAATAATAATTTGTATAAATGGTTCTATTTGTTAGGTAGCAATCGTATATAATATATAAACAATCGCTTTATCTTGCCGATGTGTCATATTCGGCTGAATTGAGTTGGCTATACACATACCTAGTGTAAAACTTGTGTATGTGTATCGCGTAAATTCCATTTTTAGCAACATACTGTTATTCCCGAAATACCGATATTTTTGTATCAATACCGGTATTGAGTTTACGGAATCCCGGTATTGGAAGTCCTAAGTCATAGCAATCGAAAAAAAAACAAAAATTAAAATTTTTATATATCTTTACGTTTCAAGGGTTTCCGAACATTTTGGCATACCTTAGAAAAAAATGATGTATTTGCGTGTGTGTGTATTCGCATACAAATTTTCGTCGACGATTTCGGGAACACGGTTCAATCGATTTAAGTGATTCAAAAAATATTCGAATCCTATTGAAAAGGATACGTGCTGATTAGTTTCGGGCAAAGGCAGGCCCAGCCGTTTGCAATTTGCTTTAAGGCACGGTGTCATGCATCACTAGTTATCAATCTTTTCAAGTAAAATTAGACTGCTTTATATCAGTTTCTGCAAAACTAGGGTTAAAACTTGGAACTGTCTTGCTACAAGGTAATATTAGCATATCCTACCACTTTTGCCTCCTACCCGAACGAGCGCTCTCCAACGATTTCAACACTCACGTGCTCTGTATACGCGATAATATTGAAATTGCTACGATCGCTAATGTAATAAATTAATTACATCTTACAGGTAATACAGATAAGCCCATGCTACCGTTTAATTCCCTGACACCATTATCTACGCGTTAGGTTAATATTCCTAGGTCGGAATTGTTTCCAGTTTTATCTATATGGGTAGAGACATGATTCGAATTGCACGCTTAAGTATATTAGGTTGGAGTGATCTATGTACACACATGGACACATACAATTTTTCTAAGACATGTTAACATGGTAAATTTTAGTTATAAAGACAAATATTTGTAAAATTTTAACTTACACTGTGGAAAACTTATAATAATAAAATAAATTTATTTGGCATTTACTTTCGCATTACAGATCAAATACACATGTTAATTCTAGTCATGGATTAGAAAAATATATACACAATGTTTACGTGCAATCGCGCTACTAACAGTTTGTTAGCTAATATAAAAACAAGGTGGGGTGTTTTAATGAGTTGCTACCGAATAAAGCAAGTTTTGAATAATTTATACTCAGTGCCGACTAGAGATAAGTAACTCACTCCGGAGTTATTACTCCGATACAACTCCTCCCTCGGAGTGAATCCGAGCAGAGTTGTGTCGGAGATTTTGTCATATCCGACTTTTCGAAGCAAGCGGTCGCTTTCTCCTCTCACAAGTAGTTTTATGACCTTTTAGGTATACGAGTCAAAATTATGCCATTGTGTATTTTCCAAAAAATACAAAAATATTACTTTAAAGATACAGAACAATAAAATTGTGTTTAAGTGTGAATAGCTCAAATGTATAATTTATTGAATAATAAGGGGTCATATTTCCAACTACGACAATCTTTGGCCGTGAATGGTAGCAATCAGGAATATACATACCGAAAAATACACGAAACGAAATACATTTAATCTGGTTTTTCGCGGAGTCGAATTCGAACCGATCCGGCTTGGGATATAATAAGCCCATCTCTAGTGCCGACATAGGAGTATAGCATTGTCACTAAAAAATTTCGTTTATGCTTACTTAGCATGAAACATATTCTCAAAAACACACAACAGTGATTAAAATAAGACATCAGATATAAGCAATCTTTTAGGGTAAAAATATATCTTCTCTTATTATTATTATTATACAATAATTTTTACACTCAATAAGAAAGCAAGTAAAATTTTAAGAATAGAAAATGGGTTCTGAAAATATGAAATCCTTTGTCCAATGCCAGTGGCTTTAAGGTTGAAAGAATGTAGTATATGATAAACTTTTTCAATCTTGCCCTGGTAGTGTTGAGGCGGAGTTCTCTGGAAAGTGAGTTTGAATGAACGCTTTGAGGCAGCTTTTGTTAATCTGAATAAGTTCATATTTAATCGCTTACTGTTTGCATGTTTATGAATTGACCAATTTGGATCACACATAAGGTCATTCAAAATTCCTTCTAATAATTTATTTTTGATATATTAAAATTTTTAAGACGTTTGATTTGGAAGTTTTTAGTTGTATACCGTATGTCCAAATTGACCTAATAATGGTGTTGTGCAAGTAAATTCACCATCGTTAATTTAAAAACCAGTGAAGTTAAGAATTTTTTAACAACAATAATTAAAAGTAGAGGGGAAAAAATATATAATAAGCTTGTTTCTTACGACGTTGCTATCTGGAGAAAAACGGCAGTGTTTGAAAAACCATTGCAAAAGTATATTCTTTCGTTGTTGCTTTTCTCGTTGTGAGCACTGTTGTTTAGTTTACGAGCCCTTAATATAATATTAAATAAATGTTATTTAATTGTTCTATGAAATGTATTGTTAATTTTAAGTTAGATTCAATAGCTTTTTTTTTTGAAGGATCAACTAAACCTTTACTATGGCAAAGGTGTAAACAATGAAAAACAGCAAATGAAAAATTAAATTAGGCTAAAATTACTTTTCATTGGTTGAATAATGCAATTATTTTGTAAAATTCCGTAAACATACTAAAAATAAGACATGGGATTTGTTTGCCCCCTGGCCGTCCCATTTCACCCCGCCTGTTGATCAAACCAGGTGACAAAACAGCAAAAAAACACATTTCTACAATGATGTATTAGCTTGAGAGTTTGACTCTACGTAGTCAGATAGTTGTTTATTTGATGTGTTATTTGTTGTAATATAATTGGTTTTAGTTTTTACAATATGATTGCTCAAAGTCCAATTGGATTTTTGTGCCCCTACCCTACTATACTATAAATAAATAATATTGTTAATAATTTTTTTCTGTAATATAATGTAATTATTTATTAATTATGGACTGTTTTATATTATAAAACACATTATGCATTAGTTCCTTCAGTTATCAAAGATTTTATATGAATTTTGCTGTAATAACAGTCGGGCCGTCGTTATATTTGCAATGTAAGTGAAATAAATAGCTATTGCAAACCCATTTATGTAACGTAACATAGAGTGTCTACTTTCTCACGTAGCCTTTGATTTGGTATTCCTTCCTTCGAATTATCTGCGGAATCGCTAATGTGCCGTGTTGATTAGCTTAAAATCTCTTCGATCTCTCGCGGTGTTATTATTACGTGGCGGCGGAGTTACCGAACTGCCGAAGTATATCGCTCTAATCCCCGAGGCTTAGCGACGGGTTGGCTTTGTCGCCGACGGAGGTGGAGGACCGTCGATACGGGCAGGGATGACGAAAATTAACATTCCGGGATTCAGTTACCATCACAAGATTTACAAAATTAATCATATTTTAAGGAATGGTTAAGAAATTTCCTTCCTTGTTATTAAGTAGTCTTTAACCACTCTGGTACGAGCGAAAAGTATACTTGACGGGCAATAACACAACCGAGCGTCACCATTACTTGACGGCCGTGATACGAACGTGTTCACCCTAACGACGACTACACGTGACAGAATTGTCACCACAAAGTCGGTATATGAACTAGGCAGCGTGCGCACGATGCATGCCGGCTGTGAGCGACATTTTGTGGACAGAACTGGTTAAATGTTAATAAATATTCATTTTGAACAATTCCATTTGAAATCTAATTTTTTGTTAGACTTTTTAAAGTTGTGTTGTATTTAGGAAAGATAATATCTACCAGATTTTTACTTTTATTTTTCAAATAAGTTGTTTATTACTGCCAGAAAAGCCGTTTTGATATGTCATGTTTTAAATAGTTCTGAATCGTCGGAAATCGAAATTGGAAAATGGATGTTCACGTAAGTTTGCTTGAACATTTAAAAAAAAAGATAAAACACAGTAAGGACTTGATTTCATTATTATTTTGTGATGATCGATTGAGTCATGTCCTGGTTAATACATTTATGTATTTTAATTTGAAAAATATTTTATTGGGTTCAATTTCAATAAGCATTTAACAAACTTCTTAACTTGAGAAATTAGGAGTTTAACACATATTTTTTTGCTTTCTCAGAAAGCTTCAGATCGATTAAAAAAATCGAAGTATATTTGCAAGGTATCAGATATTATATCAATGTTATTCAAGCCAAAAATAATTGTTAAAAATTCATCAACATGATTTGAATTCTGGCGATTCATCTTAATTATTTCCTGGTTTCCAAAATAAGGCGAAATGCTACATCTCTTGACAAAATGCTGCATCTATTTATATTTTGAATCTTGTTTACAAACTTATACGATTGAATTATGAGACAAACTTGAACAGTATTAATACTTTCCACTCGGCTGTATCCTGTGAAACAATTGAACTCATGAACGCAACGCTAATTGTAAGTATAGCGACCCTATGGTATCATAGCCAATAGAATACGTCGACGATGTTAAGGTCCAGATATATAACCCAGACCCATTGTCAAATACTATCACTTATCACTTGTATTCTGCTAACATAACATGTAGTGTAAATACAAATAAATATTTATTATTGTTATCAATCTATATTAACAAACATAAAAATTATAACGACACCTAAAACAACCCGCTATACCTTTTGGAAATTGCTTTCAACTTTACTGCAGAAAATGAATGTAGATATTACTGCAGAAAATGAATGTAGATATTCTAAAAACAATTAAAGATTTAGTATGCTTACATATTTGAGGTACCAGAAAAATTTTATCTACACTAAAAAGCAATAGGCTTTAGCAGTGGCGTCGGAAACGTGTGGGCTGTGTGGGCTTGAGCCTGTGTGGGCTCAGCCCACCCATCAATTTCAAAAAATTATATGGGCTAATATCTCTAAAAAAACGAGCCCACTGGCTGCCTATCAACAAAAAAAAAACGAGCCCACCCATCAAAAATTTGGTTCCGACGCCACTGGGCTTTAGGCATAGCCAAACATATATCCATTCTCAAAATGGGATGTCAAATATTCAATGGCTCTGTATTAAAGATATCAAATAATATATTTTGTGGTTTCAATAACTTACCATGGGAGAAGTTTAGAGTAGGCTAATATATTGTACACACCTCAATTATAATTCAGTTAAAACATAGATTGAAAAATGAATAAATTTCTTGGTCTGCCCTGTTCCGTGTCACGAAATCATTCAAAAGTCGCGCGGGTCGAACAAGATTATTCCATTTCTGTCTTACGGATACTCGGATACTACTTATCGCGCGTCGACTCCGACTCTCTAATACTGCAATCCATCTGCCGAGATATTAAAGTTTCATTATTAATTCCGGCGGTGAAATATCCGAATGGGAAAATAGAGAATGCTTCAATAGTTTTTACGGTAACACTTCCCAAGATCGTTCGGATATTCGGTTTAATATTGGCAGACCTTCTGGTGTCAGTAGTAATAATTAAATTTTAAAATTGAAGAAGATATTGACTCTTGATTGGAGATAGATTAGACTTTATAGCAGAAAGTCTAATGGTGAATATTATATTTTAATATGTATTTTTGCTCTGTTATTTATTTTACGATTGAAATCTTAGATTTGTTGCTTATTATACATACGATTGAAGAGATAATGCGTACTGTTCTTAATAACGGTTTATTTCAACATAATAATAGTAATTGGTAAATTGTAATAAACGCATAATCAGTAATTATTGTTGTATCATGTACCTGCAGCTTACAAACGTCTTGAAAATATGTTTTGTTCCAATATACTAATATTGGAAATTGAAATTTGAATCTTAAACTAGTGGGGCGCATGACATCGTGCCTTAAGGCAAATTGCTGGAACTTCCCGTACCAAAAATTATTTTTTTTTTAAAAGATTAACATTTTTAAAAAAAATTTACTCTGAGAAAATTATATTTTTGAGAAACTATAAATTTTTGACAAAAATTTACTTTTTTTTGAAAAAAAAAGACTTTTTATAGAAAAATTTATTTTGAAATATTTTGAAAATTCTGAACTTTTTTTTCAAAGCAATCGTACTGCTTTAACTGCATAGAGACGAAATATCGAAGCGCGTAAGCGCCGCGTTGCCGTCTAACGGATAAACATTGGTACGGAACCCATAGGAATGTAAATAATATATATCTACGTATTGTTAAAATCTCTATAAAATGTCTGATAATTTAATGTGCATATGTCTAATGATCATTTTTGGCCGCCAAATGGCATTTTTTTCTCCTTTTTTTACTAGATCGCCGAAACCGCTAGACCTGGCTTCATGAAAATTTGATCAGTTCTTCATCTTGTTAATACAAGTAAAATGTTTTTTGAATTATTCAAATCGGTTGATTGGTGTTACCGAAATCGTACACGAAAATTTGTATCCGCACGCACACACATACACGCACACACACACACATATACATCAATTTTTTCTAAGGTATGGCAAAATGTTCAGAAGGCTTTGAAACGTCGAGAAATGCAAAAATTTTCATTTTCGATTTCTTTGCGGTTCTTATAACTTACCCTACGGGAAGTTAATAACATTGATCTAGTATTTTGTCAGAAATATTTATCAGCATAGTCAGAATAATTAATTATTTAATTTATCACTTGTAAATATGCTTTTTAAATGTATTTTACTTTACTAAATTTTACTTTTAAATTTCTTATTTGGTTACAGATTTTAAGTTGGTCTTTCTTACCCCACCCGTGTAGGCTTTTATATAGAAGTTATATAAACAACTGTTGAATCTAATTTAACAATACATCTTATAAAACAATTAAATAACGTATATTTAAAAATTAAAGTTTCGTAAACTAAGCACCAGTGCTAATGACCGCAAAAACTAACAACGAAAAAGAAACTTTTGGATAACGAGATAGTAAGAATCCAGGTGACGGCTGGTTATACATTTTTTCACTCTACTTTCAAAGATTGTTTTTAAAAAATTCTTAACATTACTGATATTTAAGATATCGGTGATGGACCTTTTTACCCACGGACCTTTAAACCCCGCTCTATCCTATACGAATTATACATATATTATAAGATCTATGTTTAAAAGTCATGATTTTTTAAGCAGTTTTTGTTTTTGAATAACCTATATTGAAATCTAGTAGTTATTTTGTTTTGAATCTCACATTTTGTATGATTATGAATTAAACTATACCATAATATAAAGTTAAATAACATATACATATCTTTATTTGCATTTAGTGTAAAAACGGGGTAAGTTTTTCATGCTATTTATTGTTATTAGTTATTAATTTTATTTTTGCATTTCAAAATATTTTTTTGAACTCGTATACCTTAATTTGTATCTAAAGTACAACTATAAGGTTCACCGTTTTGTTAAATTTTTTCTTATAAAAAAGACCAGACATATTTTTGATTCTATTTTCACTCCAAAATTGCTTCAAAGGTCGAATGTTACACTATGTCAAAGTTCATTATAGCATTTATGACAGTTCAGTGACATTTGTTTTTGGTTTGTTTGTTTTATCAGTATCGCTCTATAATATATTTGCAAAAAGCAAAACAACGAATTCGCAAGTAATATTTACTTAACGTAATACTTACTTAACGTAATATTTACTTTAAATTTCAAGTTGAAACATTGATGTAATATAGTGAAGATCGGTTTGCCATCTCAAATTTTTGTAAGTATCGTGCCAACAAAAGCTTGTGTTAGTAACGCAATTGCTCTATCAAATAAAAATAGTGAACATGTGCATGCATACTAATATGTACAAAAGCATATATATACATAAACACACATTAAAAATTTTATAGAAAAACTTTTTTAAAATTTGATCAGTTTTATCTTATAGTACTGCTCAAATGTGCTTCATCTTAGTTTTTCCTACAAAGTTATTGAAATATATTTGTATAGTTAAAACCCTAGTTTAAATGTGTTCCCTTTCATTGAACAAATACTAGATTTGAAACAATTGTTATTCATAAGTGTTAAATTTGTTATATTTTAAGTGTTTTTATTAAATTTTAGGTTTTTTCAAAAAAGAACAAAGATTGGATGAAAATGACTTTTTACAATTTAAGTTTTTTAATTATTATAAATTTTTGTGTGTTGAAACATTGATGTAATATAGTGAAGATCAAGATCAAGACCAACATCTACAGGATCCCACATCCATTCAATCACAAAAGTAAGAGTTAGCGATGGTGCTTATACTCGTCGAGATAAACATTATATGGAAAATGGGCAACATCATACAGAATTTGATCATGAAGCTATATTAGGAAGCGCTAAAAAAGCTGATTTGACCACCTTACTCCAGAAGAATCTAAGAAACGGTTAGCAAGTTTGCTTGTAGAAATCGATTCAAATGGCGATTCACATATACAGAAAAATGAACTGAAAGCTTGGATTCTACTGTCATTCAAAAGTCTCTCAGAGGAAGAAGGAGCTGACAGTTTTCTAGATTCCGATTTGAATGGTGATAATCTAGTGACCTGGGAGGAATATGTTAGTGGGACATATACTACAGTTATTGAACAATTACCATCAAACGATTCAGTAATGGATGAACTTAAACTGATGGCTTATGATGAAGATATATATGATGCCGCTGATGCCAATAAGGATGGAAATCTTGATTTAAATGAGTTCATGGTCTTTAACAAACCCGAAGAATATGCACAAATGTCGCTGATTATTTTGAAACAGACTTTAAACAATAAAGATTTAAATGCGGACAATGTTATAGATTTTGATGAATTTATTGGCCAGAAAGCTAATCGTCATGATAAAGAATGGATCACAATAACAAAGAAAATATTCAACAAAGAATATGACAAAAATGGTGATGGAGTATTAGCTGATAATGAGATATTATCTTGGATCATTCCAAATATTGATGCAATTGCCTTAGAAGAAGTGAATCATTTATTTGCTAGTACCGGTGATAACCTTGCCGATGCATTATCATTTGAAGATATTATTAAAAATCATGAACAATTTGTTGGAAGCAAACACACAGATTTTGGTAAAAATTCACAAAATACCCATGTACCCGAAGAATTATAATTCTAGTGTTTTTATATGTTCTTTTTTTAATGTTCAGTACAAATATTTATATGAAACATAATGTAAATTAATGACAACTATGTTTATATTGTTATATTCTATACAGATAATTTATGTAAATTATGTGTTTTATGTGCCAAATACTTTGTATTTAGTTTTTGAAAATAATCAATTATTTGTTTTAAAAAAATCCTATTTTATTCATTGTTTGAATTTCTTTCATAAGATATTGATTTTTGGCTCTGTAGATGTGTAAAGGCTTTTTGTTGTCATAATTTAAACTATTATGTGTTATTATGTATTAATTAACATGTTTTAGAAAAATGATTGATTCATTTTTTTAAATTAGTTAAGCAGATTTTTACAATCAACAAAAAATGGACGTTTTAGGTGTCCGCCATACTGTTAGAACTCAAATAATCATATAAAACTATTAGGGTGCATGGCATCGTGTGTTAAGGCAAATTGCTGGAACTTCTCGTACCATAATTATACATTCGTGAAATAAAAATTATCAATAATTGTTTTAAATAATTTCGAAGAGGGCTAAAAACCGTAATTCAGTTTTTGAGAGAACGGAGCGTCCAATTTTAATAATTTAGAAAATATTTTATTTATATTGACTAAACGGAGAACTGTTTAAATTTTTAAAAAGGCAGATCCAGCGGTTACAAACTCTCTATAAAAAAAAGTTTAAAAAATGCCATTTGGTGGTCAAAAATATTCATTAGACATATGCACATCAAATTTTCAGATATTTTATAGATATTTTAACAATGTGTACACATTTTGTGTTATTTTTTTGGGTTTCGTACCAAGTTTTTTAATTTTGAAGTTTTTTATATGGTTCAAACAAATGTTGGTATTTTCGACAGGATCGATTTGTATTATTGAAAAAACATTCGGTTCGTACTCGATCGCGAGGCGTTTTTGCAAAAGGAACATCTTGCCGTTTCGGAGGTATGGAGCGCAAAGGGTGTAAAAAGGGTCATGCAGTTTTTGAGATAACGTAACATCCGCTTAGATTAATTCAAATAACCTTTTCCTTGTTTTGTTTTAAAAAACTCAAATTTTCGATTTTTTTGAGTATATTTCGAAATTTCCAAAAAAAATCAGGAATTTTCAAAAATTTCCAAATATTTAAGAATTTTTGTTTTTTTTTCAAAAATTCCAAAAAATTTGGATCTTCTAAAAATTTCAAAATTACGAAAATATTTCAAAATTTTCAAAAAAATCAAACTTAAAAAAATTGAAAACTGAAAACAAACACATAATTTGTTTGTAGAATACGCTCATCGCCCAATTTAATTAGCACTTATCGATTTCCAGTATGTATTTAAAACTATTTAAAACAATTATTGATTATTGTCTTTCCTCGAATATTCAATTATGGTACAGGAAGTTTCAGCAATTTGCCTAAAGGCACGATGCCATGCACAACTAGTTTATTTATAAAATGTTGTTTAAATGCGAGATACCGAAGAATATGCAATGATTTACTACAAAATATAACTTAACATCTATGAAGGCGCTATCGCTGGATAGCGATCCTTCCCACGCCGTCAAATAATATATAACTGTAACAAATGTATCTGAATGTACTTTGTATAGCTTGCTATGAATAATAAATCAAAAAAAAAATGCGAGATACACTTATAATATATTTTTTTATAATTTAATTGAATAACTGTTCATTTCAAACATGTGTATTATTTTCTAATGGCAATGCACCTCTGATTCTTCAATTTCAACTCCAACGTATCCTTATTTCTCCGTGTACATTTATTCATCCATCAAAAATCACATATCGATTTAGTACAAATTTCTTCAGGAATCTGGCAAACCGGCAGGAGGTAGTCGCAGATAAATAAAATGATTTTGAAATATCGTTTTTGCACAACAGTTCCTTACCGTATGGCGGGCGGTCGGGACGGCCGTGGGGCGCTCCTTGGAGATGCGGTAATAATAATAACTCACAATTCAAGCGACGTCATATTATATTTCCCGTACTTTATGAGTAAAGATATCGGACGTGGTTGCAGAATGAACGTTCAGAAGCAATTTTCGAAAAACGGCGGAACGAATTATTTTTAGGAAACTTGAACGTTGATTTCGTAATAATAATAACGGTTAACTAATAAATAAATAGGTGCAATTTGCATCAAACTTTGCCTTAAGGCAATTTGCATCAAACTATAAATGGTAATGATATAGGTTAGAGCGAAGCTTAAAGGTCCGCGGGTAAAATGGTTCACCGCCGATATCTCTAAAAGAAGTAAATTTAAAAAAAATTTAGAACAATATTTGAAAGTAGAGAGAAACAGATGTATAACCAGCCTTGATTCTTACGACATTGCTATCGGGAGATAAACGGCAATGTTTGAAAATCCTTAACAAAAGTATTTTCTTTCGTTGTTAGTTTTTTTGGTTGTGAGCACTGTTGACTAGTTTACGAAATCTTTATATAATTTTTAAGTCTATGTTATTCAAATATTTTTCAAGATATATCGTTATTTTTAAGTTAGATTCAACAGTTTTTTTTGCCTCATTGTTAGTAATAGATTATACGTGGATGAGGTGAAAAGGACCAATTGTATTTCTACCTTGGCAAGGGTGTAAACAATATAAAATAGTAAATTAAGTTACAAAAAGCAATTTTACAAAATATAAGTTAAATAAATATTTATATCAACTCCGCTGATGATTTTTTGACGAAATACCAGATCAAGGTTATAAACAGAATTATCTTTGTGAAAAATATACTTTATTTTTTGCTTTGGTTTTAATGTAGCAATTATTTTGTAAAATCACTTTATAATTAAAAATAAACAGTGATGGACCTGTTTATCTCGTGGCCGTGTCATTTTACCCCGCCACGAGGTAAAAACGATCAGGTGAAATTTTTTTGGGAATAGTATAAAACACATGTGTATAATGAGGAATTAGCTGAGAGTTTTACTGAACATAGTCAGATAGTTGCTTGTTTGATACATGTTATTTGTTGTGATATAATTGGTTTTCACAATATAATTGCTCAAACTCAAATTTGACCTTTGTGCCCCCTTCTATCCTGCTACCGTTTTTGGCACTTTTTGCTCCGTATCTTCGGAACGGCTAGACCTGCCTTTGCCAAAAACTAATCAGCACGTATCCTTATCAATACGAATCGAATGTTGTTTGAATTATTCAAATCGGTTGATGCGTGTTCCCGAAATCGTCGATGAAAATTTGTATCCGCACACACACGCACACACATACACACACACACATACATCCATTTTTTCTAAGGTATGCCAAAATATTCAGAAGCCTGTGAAACGTAAAGATATATAAAAATTTTCATTTTCGATTTTTTTGCGATTACTATAACTTGCCCTACGGGAAGTTAATAATGTTTAAACATTTGTCTAAATTTACAATTTCAAACAAATTTAATAATACAAAAATTAAAATTCCACCGATAATTACACAAACAGCTAAAACATTGAATAAATGCGCATAGCAGTCAATTGTGAAGAAACGGTTTGGCCGATCTTTACCAAAAACTAATCAGCCATTACCAAACCATCACATTTCGAATAATTTTTTTGCCGTTGTTATGAAAACGTCGATTAAATCTTAAATTTCGGATCACATACACATGCAGACACACACATACACATACACACACATATATATGTATATATATATATGTGTGTGTAAATAAGGCATAAGTTCATAGGCCTTCAGGAATCCAGACAAAATAATGAAATCGAAACATGATATCCGATTTTCTCTTATGTTTCGTCTAACATCGTCTTCACATAAATCGAATACAAAACGAAGAGAATTTAATATAAAGATATCGAAATACGAAATGTTGAAACATATTACGTTCAGACGAATCCAGAAAAAGTTCGCAGCTTTGATTTGATCACATTATTACGTCGACGATCAACCTATCGGCCGACGGACGAAGGACGATAATTCAACTATATCAGGAAGATTTTCCGATCATGGTTAACTTTATAATATTAGTCCGTGCTATGTTATTCTATTTTAAATCATTGTATACATTACTTAAGCTTGCGGATCTAATATAAGTCTAGACATACAGTTTGTAGCTAAATATCATCATTATACGAATTAATTTATTGATGCAAATATTGATCCACGATCTCAGAATTTAAACAAAATATCTTTAGGATAGTGCGGGCGTTTAAACAGGTAAAAATGTTCACCACAATATTCCAAAAACAAGTAAAAGTAAGAATTGTTCAACAACAATATTTGAAAGTATGGGCAAAAGATGTAAAACCAGCCACCACCTTGATTCTTACGATGTTGCTATCAAGAGATGGCAATGTTTAAAAATCCTTAACAAATGTATTTTCGTTTGTTGTTATTTTTTTTTTGTTGCGAGCACAGTTGTTTCTTTTACGCGACTTCAATATAATTTTTAAGGATACGTTAGTTTTATATTATGTATTTTTATTTTAAAGTTAGACTCATCAGTTTTTTTTGTATAGCCACTATAAAAGCTTTTACATATGGGTGGGGTAAAAAGGACCATTGGGCCTCTATCCTGGCAAAGGTGTGAACAATAAAAAAATAGTAAATAAGGTTAAAAAGTAATTTCACAAGAGATAAATTAAAATAATAAGAGATAAATAGTTATTCCAACTCTGCTGGTAAACATTTTTGACAAATATTAGATCAAGGTTATATACCGTGTTATCTTCGTAAAAAAATGTACCCATGCAAATTATATTAGGCTATTTACTATTATTATTATTTCGTAAAATTCCTTTAAAAAAGTCGTTGGATCTGTTTGCCCTTCTGGCTGTCCCAAATTGCCCCGTCTGTTGGGTAAGGAACAGATAGCAAATTTTTTAAAAAAAGTAAGAAAAAATACATTTCTGTCATTAAAAATTAACCTGGAATTTTGCTGTGCATAGTTTAATACGTGTTGTGGATTGTGATGCAGTTCATTTTGTTCAGAGAGTATAACTAATTAAAGTTAATTTAGATCTTTGTGCCCCGCTCTAACTTAATATTTATTTATGCACGAAACAATTATTTTTATAATAATATTCATTTTGTCTTACCTTGTAAAAATTGATTTACTCCAATAATAGCGATTTTTATCGTGTTTATTTCGTAGATATTTCTTTTTTGTATCTTCATCTTTCCTATTGTATTTAATTTTTGACAAAATTCAGTACCGAAATAATGAATCGTGCAAAAATTCAAAAGCTTGAAATGTGGAAATCACATTTAGTGTATTTCTGTAATTGTTTAAACAATAAGAACATTATTTATATTAAACGGTATAAACTATTGAAGATCACGAACGAGTAAAAGTAGTGGAACAATTTCCTATTTCTTTCAATCATTTTCGAAATTAATCTATATAATAAATTGTATATTTATATAAATTGCAAAAAATAAATCTTTTTTAATTAAACTTTTTTCTTGAAATTCCACTTGAATGTATTACAAATAATAATTGTTTTTAAATCCAAAATATTATAGAACTAAATGTTACAAAAAATTAGCAAAATTCAGGTTTAGAATTAGGATTGTTGTATAATGATTATATATTTTATATATATAATCATTATATTATGTATATATATATATATATATATATATATATTTATATCTTATTTGTTTCAAAAAATTATTTTATCTTTTTTATAAAGTTTTGCGAAATTTTGAATAATCCAAATTATCGTGCTTAGCGATTTGATGTTAACTGATTTTTCAATCTCCTCAAATATAGTAAATTTAAATGATAACCTTAATAGCGCACCTTATCCGTTTTTACCTGGAAAAACTTCATCTCGTTTGTCGACGACACATCATTTCATTTAATTCGAAGAAAATTATCCATCCAGTGAGTTTCCAAGTTTTCTTTGACCGCGGGGCGCGTCAAATTTACGTTTGCCTATTACGCGGGACTCGAAACCGGCGGATACACTGCGGCGGGCGCTGCTATTATAATAATAAGTAGAACATTTAGAAGGAGAGCTGTCGGAAATCTTTTGTATAATTTTCAACGGCATTATGAGTTAATCGAATTTAGAGATTTGTAGTATCAAACTAGTGGGTCATGGCATAGTGCCTTAAGGTAAATTGCTGGAATGAAAATAATCAATAATCAATAATAATTGATCAATTCTTAATAACGTTTTTTTAACATTTTCAAATATTTTGTTAGAAATGTTGTAACTCTTATAAGTTGTATTTTATAGACAAAATATAAGAGCTTTTAAATTAAGCGACGAAAGGAATGAACATATGAATGAATGATTAAGAACCATATATTTTTGTATAGTCACTATATCATAACTTTCATTCAATGAACATGTATTTAACATATTTAAGATTATTGGAGACTGTGGATTATTTGGCACCGTTTTTAATGATATAATATATTCTTAATAAAACAATTTTGAAAATATAATGCTTTTTTTCATTAATTAATATAGTTAGTACGCCATTGAAATGGAATTTGCATGAAGTATTTTAAACCTAAATGATCATACAGAGTGTAAAATATCTTAAATAAAATACTATAAAAAATATAATGCTTGTTACACTTTTTTATTTTCATTTCTACTCGAAATGAAAATTGTACAAGGTTTATACGCATTTAGAACTATTTTATTGACAGATTTCATAAGAAATAACATACATATCTATAATATAAAAATGAATCGCAAAATGAGTCTGTAAGCGCATAACTCAACAACGTCTGAACCAATTTGGCCAATTCTTTTTTTAAAATGTCCAAGGATGGTTCTTACGGCGAGAAAAAATCGAATATTTGCCGGAAAACCCCTAAAAACAGCCCTTTTCTTTTTTATATACAAACGTTAGTATAATATTTTCATATTCTTGCCATCGGATACGAAATATATACTCAAGAACTCAAGTCATTGGAACGTTTTGGGTCTGTTTTTTTACTGAGCTCCAATTTGTATCAAATTTTGAAATTAGGTTTATCTTACTCTCAAGTTCAAAAGTAAAAATAATTTAGACTTTATTGCCCTTTCCCGGGGGGATGACATCTCTCTCAGTGGTGTAATTTCATTTTTTTTTTCAAAATGTCAGATATCAATAAAAGAACTAATTATAAGAACAAATGTTTTATATTGTGTTCTAAAAAAGCGAATACTCATCATTTTATTAAAAGCAGCTGTATATTTAAGATCCATATTGGTGGATCATTTCGATGTAGACTATAGCGTAAAAAACATATTAATTTTTAAGTAACTGATAAATATCTGTATAGGTTATTAAACAAAATTGGAACATTTGAATTGTAAACATAAGTTCAGGATAACATATGCCGAGTCATCAAGTTTTTATATACAAGTAACAACGTTAGAATAGTCGTTTGTGGATTAAAAACACTTTATTGCAGATATTTATATATAAACAACTGTTGTAACTTACGTTTTTCAATATTTAAAGCTCACTAAATAAATACTGAAAATATTGAAATCATACAACCATAGATAAGGAAACAATACAACATATAAATAATAAATATAAAACAAAGGTTTCAAACCATTTAAAATTTATGGCAAAGTTACACGAATATATATTCTTCTTTTATCCATCTTTCTAATTTTTTTAAAAGTGTGTCAATGTCAATCCATCATTGGACTCTCATATTTCTAAGAATTATATATTCTTAACATAACGCACATCATAAATATGTATAACTGTGTCCACTGTCCAGCATTTTCGAAAAAAAAAATAAGAATTTGGAAAAAAAAATTAGCTTCAAGGCTATGAATGTGTGGATATGTGTATATTTTGTATGTATATATTTAGACCTGCTACAGAAGAACAGAAAAATTGATTTGAATAGTTGTAAAAATATGTGATTTAAATTGGCAGAGCCTATTTTTTACCGGAGATATGAAATAAAAGGAATAACATCGGTGCATTAAAAACAAAAACTAGCTGTAAGTGGAATTCTGTCTTAAGGCAATTAGGGCATCGTGCCTTAAGGCAAATTGCTGGAACTTCCCGTACCAAAATTTTTTATTTTTTTTAAAAACGATTAACATTTTTAAAAAAATTTTTTTGAAAAAATAAGATTTTTGAGAAACTATAAATTGGACAAAAAATTAGTTTTTTTAAAAAAAAAAAATTTTTTAAAAAATTTTTTTTTTTAAAAAAAAAATTTTTTTTTGAAAAAAATTTTTTTTTCTTTATTTTGACATATTGTGGAAGATCTGAACTTTTTTTTCAAAGCAATCGTACTGCTTTAACTACATAGGGACAAAATATAAAGCGCGTAAGCGCCGCGTCGCTGTCTAACGCATAAGCATTGGTACGGAACCCATAGGAATGTGAACCAAAATTATACTTATTGTTAAAATCTCTATAAAATATCTGATAATTTGATGTGCATATGTCTAATGATCATTTTTGACCGCCAAATGGCTCATTTTTTTACTTTTTTCTCTATATCTCCGAAACCGCTGGACCTCCCTTGATGAAAGTTGTATCGATTCTTCATCTTGTCAATACAAATAAAATGTTTTTTGAATTATTCAAATCGGACGCTCCGTTCTCTTAAAAACTGAGTTACCGTTTTCGGAACTTTTTGCCCCGTATCTTCGGAACGGCTTGACCTGCCTTTGCCAAAAACTAATCAGCACGTCTCCTTATCAATACGGATCGAATGTTTTTTGAATTATTCAAATCGGTTGATCCGTGTTCCCGAAATCGTCGACGAAAATTTGTATCCGCACATACATACACACACATACATACATACATACATACACACACACATACACACACACACACACACACACACACACATACATCCATTTTTTCTAAGGTATGCCAAAATGTTCAGAAACCTCTGAAACGTAAAGATATATAAAAATTTTCATTTTCGATTTTTTTGCGATTACTATAACTTACCCTACGGGAAGTTAAAAAATAACTTATTAGATACTTACAGATATTTCAACATTGTGCATATTTTTTACCAAATTTTGTGTTTTGTGCCAGCATATAAGAATTTTTAGAATTTACATCAAAAATTCAGTTAGATAGAATAATTTGAATTATATTTATCGTAATTGATGTTAACAATTATTCTGGTTTATTTGGGGTGCCATGTACAAAATATTCATTTGAATTGAAATTATATTTAAATAAAAATTTATAAACATAACTAAAGTTTAGATCATCTTCAATACTATAATTGAAATGATATATTTAAAATCTTTGAAAGCTATTTCGAGTAACATAAGCCTGGTAGCATCTGAAAGAGGTTATAAGATCTTAATTTAAACAATTATAATTTATTTTAATGGAAGATACTGCAATAGTTAAAAAATTAAAAAAAGTGTAACGGCGCTAAATCGCTTAGTTATGTTTGAATAACTATTGTTGCAAATTACTGGGATATAATTAATAATTCCAAACTTATCACTTATGTCATTAGCCCCCTAACTATTTGTTTGTTTTAACGTTGCGAGATAACGTTATTAAATGCGAAACGATGGAGGAGCCGCGGGCCAGCGTGCAACTTTGGCAGTACTCCCGTATCCTGATTTAAAACGTTTTGCTTGAAGGACTCTCGAAAGGAAAAAATGCAATGTATAAAATAAAAAGAAAATCAAATCAAAACGTAATCCTGCTTATTTTGATTTTGGCTTTCTTTGTTCTGGCGTATTATAATTACAATACAATGTTTTCGTTTTAATTGTAATAAAATTTTAATTTTAAAAGGAATGGAATATATATATATATATATATATATATATATATATGTTGTTATTTATTTTTGACCTTTAGGAACTCTGTTTGTTTCATTCTCAGATTGTTTTCTATTAGAAAATAATAAATAAATATATTTTTAACAATAAAAATATACGAAAAATTGTGGAATGCATTAGGGGAAAGTCCCTAAGTGGCGGACACCTAAGGTTATTTATAAATAAATCAAAAATTATTTTACAAAATGTTTATTAAATTATGATTTATGTTAGATAACAAAGTTTGAAATCAAACTAAATTAACAAAACCGCAATCTTTGCTAAATAATAATTAATACTATCAATCAAATTTTGCTATCAAAAAATATGATTTTAAACAGTGGTACCTAGTACCGGACATTTCAAAATAGGCTGCATTGATCACATATGCAGCCATCTCTACGCTCTGTAATGTCTGCACATGTGTCTTTGACGAATATTCTTAGATATTGCAAAAAAGTCACTATTCATCCACCCTTTTGGCTGGGCCACACCGATGCTCTCAGCTGGTGCATACATAAGCTGTTCATTCTTTGACTAGGAAATACGAAAAATGTGGGTATGTAGTGACCGTTAGCACTCATATAGAATAAAATTAAATAATATCAATATGTTTACTGTCCGGCACTAAGGGACGACTTAGTGTCCGGTGCTAAGGGACAGACATTTTCGTTCATTTGATGGCACCTACTAAAATTGGGTTAAAGATATAATGATATTCTACCATTTTACGGATAACAATCAAGTACAACTTTTATCTTTGCATACCACTCAAACGTAAAGGCATAAATATGCTGTAATTACTTCCATTGACATTTAGGTGATAGCGTCACCGTGACGCCGTGATTTTGCGCTTAAAACAGAAAAGGGTTGATCTGGCCGTGGCCGTGTGCATCACAGGCGAGACTTGGCGCGTGATCCTGTACCTGTGTTCCCAGTGCCCCTTTTACTTGTATTTTGAAATAAAAAGATTTATACGTGTTAAATACGGTGTCCGGTGCTTGGTGCCGTCCGGCGTTACGGGACTTTTCCCTATACGGGGTTTCGCAGAATTTGGCGTCAAGCCGAAATGGTCTGACAGTATAGATTGTAACTATCGTGCTAAAAATTAGAAAAGAATCATCTTATTCAGTTTGAAAGTTATGAGCTTTCAAGTACAATCTAAAGCTTTGACCATTTTTCGGTTATTGTGGTTAATTTTTATTATGTCACTTTATTTAAGTTCTACAACTAAAATCCCAAATAACACATTGCTCCGAGTTTTAAAAAATTAAGACTTTTTGTTAAACTATAAATTTAAAATTTTCAAAATCAACCGTCTTTGAAAAGCCGTCCTTTAAAAAAAATGTATTAGTCTTAGTAAGTTTGATTAGAAATTTGCACAATTGCAAAATGGTATAATACTTCTTAGTTTTATACTGAAAAGAAACGAGTAAAAAAAATATAAATTTAAAATAACCATTTTTCAACGCATTTTACTCACAAACAGTTAAAAAAACAACATGCAGTTTTGTTTCTTAAAAACTTAATACCAGTTATTTAAAAAAATAATAAAAAATTTAAACCACAGTTTGACCAAAGCTCTAGGTTTTTCTTAGGAACCCATACCTTTCAAATTGCATTTTTTTTCATGATAGTTACAATTAATACTGTCACCCCACTTCGGGTTGTCTCGTTGAGTCATGGGATGTGTAGAAAACTAAAATATTGTTAATAATTAGTTTTACGTGTAACTATCCAAACGGTTGTCTCATTTCTGTGTGATAAACGTTATTATTACAATTTCTCTAAATGGGCAAATACTTTATTGATGCAGTTTTATTTTCACTTGAAAACATATTGTTATCTAAATTTCCAAGTGAAAACCAATGTCACCGACTGCTTGACATCAGGCTCCTCGAAGGGTGATCGAACCCGGAATCTCTGATTCAGATCCAGTCGTTTCAGCCACTTAGCTCACACTCACGAGCGAGCCCTTAATTATAATTTGGAACGAAAGCAGCAAACCTTTATTTCATTAAAGAAAAATAAAGTTTCTTGAGTATTGAAAATATCAGTGTTCACAAATATATTTCTCATGCGATAGAAATAAAATAAACATGGACAATAGATGATGTCGAATATACTGAATATACTGTAATTACATGAAGTTCAAATCATCTCTCGTGTGCTCGTGTATTTGATGAACAAGTGGGTTTAATAACATACAGATCCCGCTGACAGGCGAACAATAATGTTTTCGAAACGGCCGCGTCGGACGACGGGCGACGCGATGCAATAAAATGCAGAAAAGTGACGCGGGACAATTCAACGAACGAATGAGAAAAAACATGGTTCAATAAGGGTTTGCCATATTTAAAAAATAATTTTAAAATAAATCTAAAATATAACAACTAGAGTTTTTTAAATGATAAAATACAAAAATTAAGTAATTTGCAATTTTTCAATAATGAGTGTAAGTTTTCTTTTAACCCTTTTGGTACCTGGGTACACATACTTATCATATTGTTTGAACATATCTGGTTAGTTAGCTTTATGTGTGAAATGCAATTGATACCACGCCGTAATTTATGACTCGTATAAGTTAATTTAGTTTAGCACCTGATGCGTTTTGATTTTTCTCCGATCAGTTGCAAAAATCATACTATATTTAATGAAATATAAAGAATAGTCAAAATACGGACAAAATGGTATTTATAGACAGAATTACACAGTGTTTATTTATTAACACATTGCCGCAACTTTGTAATTTGAAGATCGTGCTTAGAAACACGCTTTTTTTTAATTATTTATGATTGCCAGATGAAATCGAGTGTGAGTAATATGGTTGGAAGTGAAAATTATTAACTATTATTAAATTATTAATTATTAATTATTAGGAAGTTGTTTGCCTACATAGCGCTAAAAATCGGATGGCTATAGGCGTCATTTGTAGTAACGTGTTAAAAATTGGCTAGTTCTAGTAATGTTTCCGCGACTGTATAATAGATAACTGTATTTTGTATAACGAAAGCCATAACCACAATCAGCGATTCTTGTCACATTCTTGTCGTAGTAATCAGTTAAAAAGTGTATCCCGTCTTCAGAAGTATATTAAGAGGGACGTTTTATCTATTTTTTTGAAGACTTTTTATTGTAATTTGTGTATTTGAGTTTACATACTATTTTACCATATCTTTAGAATATTTGTAAAAGCTAATATTGCAAAATTTTCATTTTACAACCAAATGCAATATACCGTGTAAATCTGGTACCACCAACGACACCCCCAACTGCTACCAAATGATGTTGGACCATCCACCAATGACTCCAAACAATATGTAGGGTCTTTCTGCTGCTAACAAAGCTGTTACCAAACCATGGAGGAGGCTTATCAGTTAAACAGACGAAAACGTTTTATGTATTTATTTATTTCATTGTCTCTTGTACACTTCACATATAACTTGAACAACTGAATAATTGAGTATGATTAAGGTATTGAACTAGAACGATGAATAGACTCATACTGGTCTTAACTCAAACTCCTCTCACTCTTTATCTTTGTCAATGTTATATGCGCGTTTTGCGGTTGGGAAGGAATTTTATCACACGTGCTAGGCTTGGCCGAGGATATTGCGCTTACAATGTTGTAGCAATGAGTAATTTACTACGAACTACGGTGTTTGTATTCTGACCTTTATAGTGGTTTATAATATTATTTGTAATTATTACGAATGGGTGCATACCCCTTACAACCGATAGACGAAATTCAATATTCATGAAACTATAGCTGGGAACGTCGTTTATGACGATCTGTGTGTAGGAGTGTAGCTTGTAAACTACATCCAATGTGTCGCCTTTTGCCTCAATATTTATAACTCATAGTTAAAGAATTGAGAATTCTAATTTGTTATTGTATTTTTCAGTTTTTCAGAAGTAAAATTTTAAATTTTTAAATATATTTTCTTTGATAATGATTTAAAAATTTTAAAGTAGGTTGTCCAAGGAAAACTTGAGTGGGTTGCTGGCCCGTACAGTAGTATCACTACTGCGGAAAACACTGCTGTAGTAAAATTGTTAATATAATAATAGGTTGTTAATAAAATAAAAGATTTAGGCACATCTAGCCAACGCTCTATTTTGCCCATATGGGGTTGTCATCATCAAAACTATATAGTACACATCTCGTTTATTTCGGAATGTTCCAAATATATTTTTTCCCATTTTTTAAAATGACACAGAGAGGACGCGAAAGTTTAGCCCACGGACGAGAACGATAGTGTAGTTGGTTGTATTCGGGCATGAACTCGCCGCGCGTTATCAAACGGTACAGTTGTCTGTTATTTTCTGTTGATTGTGTACGACTGAAACAGAGAAAACACATAAAACAAACACCGCACTTTGCCAGAGGAAAGACAATTCGCTGTGCTGTTGTTTGAAATAATAGACAGACCAAGCAAAAACGAAACAGAATGACTAGAATGAGATTTAATATAGGTAAATCGAACACTAAGGTGATCAACTTACTGTTTTATTGTATTTCGGATTGCTTGGTTTTTATTTTTGATGATGATTTATATTTTTTACAATATGTATTAGAAATAGAGACTTGTAGACCACAGAGATGAAACTCTGATGATGTTACTTTATTTATCGGCTCAACTTTCTTCGACAAACATTTTCAACACTCTCCTTACAAATAAATTTTATGTTAATTCCTCAAATTTTTAACTGTGGGACGGAAAGTGCACTACTAGTTTAATTTATTGTTGGTACTAGTTTCGACACTAGAAACGATTCACTTCGATACTCGTTTAGAAATAATGTAGACCTACTCCTAGGTTTAATACTAGATAAGATTAGTAGATTATTTTTTGTTTAATCTAATGTGCATAGTTTAATTTGATTAGTTTATAAGACTACCTGGATCAAATCTATTTTAGTTTAACAGCAATAATATTAGGACCACCACTGGGCGGCCTGATATGCCCTTTCTATTTATATTAATCATAAAAATTACTTGATGTCATATTTATAGACAGTTGTGATTACTTAATGAAATATAAAAAAAAAAAAACTTTGATACTCGTACGTATCTTTCAGCTAAAATATATAATGATTTGATATAAACATTTGAAAGGATAACTATATAAAATAATAAAAAAATAAATAAAATATCGAAATAAATATATAAATAAAATATACACACCTGGTAAGAAACTTTCCAATTATAACTTCCCGAATCGTTGTAATTGAGCGTTCGAAGAATGAAAATAATTAATGATTCATAAAAATTCAATAACTAATAAAAATTGTTTTAAATATTTTCAAATAGATTATTTATTATAAATACTGTAAATTTATAAATGCTTATTGGACGACGAGCGTATTCTACAAACAATTTAAGTGTATGTTTACAAAAAAAATGTTTAATTTTTTCTTATTTCGATTTTCTTGAAAATTCTGAAGTTTGATTTTTTGAAAATTTTGAAAAATTTGATTTTTTGGTAATTTTGAACTTTTTTTTTAAATTTTCAAATTTTCTTAAATGTTAAATTTTTTTTTTCATTTTTTGAGAACTTGGAAATTTTTGGAAATAATAATTTTTTTGAAAATTTTGGTATTTTTGAAAATTTTGAAATATTTTGATTTTTTTTTTCAAAATCGTTTGTTTAAGATTTTTTTAAACTATTTAAAACAACAATGAAACTAGAAACAGATGATCCGTTTTCCCAAAAACTGTATGACCATTTTCGCAAAAATGTCTCGCGGCCAGTGCAAACCAAAAATTTTATCAATCATTCAAATCGGTTACATAGATTTTTGTTTATTTGGAACTTTTTAAAAAATAGATTTTTTTCATGTTTTAAACTTTTTTTCGCAGCAATCGCGCTGTTTCTGAGACAAAATAAAGAAGCGCGTAGCACTGCGTTACAGCTTTATGGATAAACATTGGTACGGAACACCCATAGAAATATAAACAAAACTTGAACTCAATGAAATAAGTGAAACTTTGATATGCATATGTCTAGTGATTATTTTTAACCGCAAATTGGCATTTTATTTACTTTTCTTTATTGGATATCCGAAACCGCTTGACCTCCAAAAATTTAATCAGTTTGTGGGGAATCAAGCAGGCTAGACATAGAGGAAAAACAAAATAACTTGTCATTTTTGATATTATAAAATTTTCTTAATCAATAAATTGTTTATATTTTTATCCAATGGATTTTATATTTTTATATTCATAACTACTCCCACAAGTTTTCAAATTCAAAAGTTCACAAGTGCTCAAATTCACTTTTTAATTTTTTTATAATTTGTTTATAAATATACATAACCCTTAATTTTTTAACCATCTACCAGAAATCCCTATTTTATAAAAATTATTATAGTAATTATCTTTTTAATCAATTGGTAATTGATAGACTAGCAGACTGGTAGACAGATAAACTAGCAGCCAGGTAAACAGGTAAACAGATAAATAGGTAAATAGGTAGATACATACGTAGACAGATGAACAGGTAGACAGGTAAATTGGCAGATAGGTAAACTGGTGGACAGTTTACAAATTCGAAGATATGTGAAATGCTATACGGGACAACTAGTAGATAAATATATACACAGATGAACACGTCGACAAGTAAATTGGTAGTCATGTAACAGGTAAATTGGTTGACACGTAAAATAATGAATTGATAAATAGGTTGATATGTAAATTGGTAGTCAAACAGATTGATATAGGTATAGGTAAATTGATAGACAAGTAAATTGATAGACATGTAAAACGGGTTGACAGGTAAATTGGTTGACACGTAAAATAATGGATTCATAAATAGGTTGATGTGTAAATTGGTAGACAAACAGATTGATATAGGTATAGGTAAATTGCTGGACAGATAAATTGGTAGACTACTAAGTTGATGAACAGCTAAATTGGTAGACTGATAAACAGGTTGACAAGTATACTGTTGGACCTGTAATTATTATAATTGTGAATTGGCTGACAGGTAAACTGGGAGACAGTAAACTGGTAGACAGGTGTAGAGCTAGACAAATTTAGAGGTCATATAGACAAAAAACTGGTTGACTTGATGTAACAAATATGAATTTTTGTTCAAATTTTTAATTGAAAGTAAAACACGGCGAAGGCGATGTTGAAGCTTGATTTATGTTCGATTTAATCGGCAACTGTATATTAATGATTTCTTGAATTATATCTGGCAAGATAGTGGTGCATATCATTGTGCTTTAAGGCAAATTGCAAGAACTTTTTGCACCGTAATTAACATTTTTTAAAAGTATTTAAAGTTTTTCGAAAATATTAGATTTTTGACAATTTTGAAATGTTTGACTCTTGACAAATTCTATTTTTTTATATTCTAAAATATTTTGAAAATTTTAAACTTTATTTTTAACCGCCAAATGACAGTTGTTAGCTTTCCGTAGGGTAAGTTATTAATTGTTGAAAGTAATTGTCCAAAAATCAAAAATGATTTTTTTTGCATATCTTCACGTTTCTGAGGTTTTTGAACATTTTGCCATACCTCACAAAAAATTGATGTGCGAGTGTTTTGTGTGGATACAAGTTTTTGTCTACAATTTAGGGCGCACGGATCAGGCGATGTGAAATATGCAAACCAACATTTGATTCCTGCTGATGTAGAGACGTGCTGATTAGTTTTTGGCAAAAGCAGGTCGAGCCGTTTCGTAAAAACGAAGCAGAGAGTGCACAAAGCAGAAATCGAGTTTTCGAAAGCGCGGAGAATCTGATTTAATTGATTCAATAACATTTCGGCTGGAGTTGACAAAAAAAAATCAAAATATATGTTTAAAAAAAAAAATAATGAGTGAACTATAATTTTACTTACGTTAATCTAATACCAAATATAAGCTCTATTGACAATTTAATAAAAGCGAGCTATTTAATTAGATAAGGTATCTTTCATAAAATAATGTTTACAGTTTTGTTTTCACGATATTTTGTAAAAAAAAGACAGCCAAATAGCTGTTTTTATTGAACGTTGATATGTGATAATGCAAAAAAAGTAGATAAAACAATTCTAAATGCGGATTATACATCGTGGTAATTTCATCTCTATCGGCGCAGAACTTATATATAATGTATAAATTAAAACTATAATTATACCTTTATCTTAAAATTTATGTTTATATTTTTCCTGTAATTTGTTTGGCTAGTTGCACAAACTCGTATGTAAATTTCAATTTTGTATTTTGAATAATTACCGCATGCTTCGTAAATTTTGAACGGCTATTCATTTCGTTTATGAAAATTTATTAACAGCATTTTGCGTAAATTATTTAAAAGTGAGCTGGTACGGTGCACTCGGCCGACGCTTTTATATTTCATTGCCGCCGGCACACGCGGATTCATTGATGTAATAAAAGCTCTATGCGCTCTGTGTAAAATATAGAGCCGCCCGATAATGGATGTTTAAATGCGGTAATATTCATAAAAAATCGTCTTTTTTCATCTACTTTTCTGCGACAACAAATAAAATGCTACGCCGAAACTATCCCGGCGGCGAGTGTTTATATTATTCTGCATGCGTCATTGTGTACTTAAAAGTACTATTATGTTGCCTTCTCCTTGGCGCCGGCGAGGATATTTTCTTGGGTCATAAGATATACAGCAATATTGTAAACGCTAATGAAATAAGTAATTAGTTTTAAAGACACTTTGCAAATAAAAGTGGTGGTAAATTTATTGAAAAATTTTCATACTTTTGGAAGGATGTAATTTTTTCTCAAACGTATCGTGATGAGTAATAATAGGAAAAAAATGAAAAAATGGCATGATGTTTTTTGTGTTTAATGATATGTTTTTATTAATACTATAACCTGTATCAATCATTTTTACTTATTTCCGTTCATTGACTGCAAGTCACATAGTGCATTAATCAAGTAAGAACTGTAATAACTTATTTATTAAGGAAAAATTCAACTAGTTACAAAAACCAATTTGCCTATATAGAACAGATTTGTCTATACATACTGAAATGATAATTTTTAAGAAGGCAGTTCGTGAATAAGTTGTTTGATTTTTTCCGGACATCTGCACATTAAGCCCAAATTATTATATAACCCAATTGCCCAAAGCATATTCAATCAAGTCTCTTCTTTTTACGGGAGGATATTTTAGTCTGTTTGTAGAAGTGGTTAGAGTAGAAGTAAGAAAACAATCAACTTTAACAGATTTGAATATTTTTTTCTTCCTTTCGAATAAACTAACCTGTAGCGCTTGCGAAATAGTACTATATCATTTGTATTAGTTAAAACAATTGAAATTTCATCGAGCACTTGAATATTGCAATACAATTGATCAAAATTACATAGATACATCGATTTTTACAATTTATTACAAATAACAATAGATCAGTCCCAAAAGACATGACAAAAACGTGCTCAAAATAAACTATTGAAAGCGTAACACACATTTGGACTGATTACAGAGACTAGACTGTGAAAATGTTGCTCAACTTATGATAGGATTTTGATGACGGCTTTCTTAATTTTAATAAAACTTGCCCATTTTAAATAAAACTACTGTGCTATATTGTCTATGTATACCATTTTGTCCATATTTTACCTACTTATTATTTTCAGATTTGGGTGAGCTTATAATTAGTTAAAATCAGTCATAAATGGAATTTTTGAAATATGTTTAGCGGTTGTAATCTAGAATAGAATAGATAATATTGTTAAGGCTTGGAAAACTAACCATGATTATTTTTTATAATCTTTTTATATATCATGATTATATATCATTTCAATAATACTCTATCGAAACCTTATGCATTTTTAAATACATCAAAAACCAATGCTTTATTTGCGAATATTCTATTTAATTTTATGATTCTCCCGCATCGTGTTTTAGTAGAATCAATTTCGAGCCCGTTTCCATTACGAATACTCCTCGATTTTTCGAAAAGTATCGAATGCGGTTACCACGGTAACACAACTATAAATACGCCACAAAGGACACTCGGCGCCGCATTTTGATCTCGCAACCGCGTCACGCGCACAATAAGGATAAACCCGCGCCTGGGTAATAATTTATTTAAATTTTTCTCGAGCTTTAATGATATTCAAATAGTGAA
>NW_020538040.1:104290595-104344973 GCF_003426905.1 Ctenocephalides felis
ATTGATACGGAACTAATATAAATATAAATTAAATTTGTTCTTATTATCAAAATCTCTAGAAAATATTAGATAATTTGACGTGAATATGTCTAATAAACATTTTGGACCGCCAAATGTCATTTTTTTTACTTTTTCTTATTGAATCTCTGTAACTGCTAGACCTATCATCCCAAAAAGAGTTCTTCGTTTGGTCAATACAAATAAAATGTTTTTAAATTACTTAAATCGGACGCTTTGTTATCTCACGAACTAAATTACGAAGTCGAATGTCACGAACGAAAGTACGAATCAAATGTTTTGCTCTAATAGGTTGATGCGTGTTTCTACACACACACATTCATTTTTTCTAAAGTATGCCAAATTCAGAAACCTCTGAAACATAAATATATAAACAAATTTTCACTTTCGATTTTTTTGCAATTAATATATATAACTTACCCTAATATTAATTAATGCACAGAGTAATTTTTTTAGACATATTTATATGCACTCGTTAGCATATTTATATAAAGCCCTAAGGCTTTGCAGACCTAGCACGCCGCCGTCCGCCAGCCAGCCCTGATTTTTTTTTAAAAAAATGATGATATATAAAAAAAAATATTGATATATCACTTCAAAGTAATCATATAAACTTTTGAAAGGAATGGACATTTATAGGCTGATATAAAAAAAAATTGGGAAGAATCGCTGAACGAAACCGTAAAGATGTTTATACGAGTTCAACTAATTTAATGAATACAATAAAATAAATTATTATCCTGTTCTTAAATTAGAATTCAAATTATTTGTTTGTCGTTTTTGTTAAAAAAAAACACAACAAACAATTTTGAATTCAAAATTTACACTAATACTTTTATATACACCGAGGAATAAAATTCTAAATCATATAGTTAATCATAATTTATATAAATCAAATGTTGACAATAATAACAATCATAATAATAATTTATAATTCAAAAAAGAAAATTAGTGGTGTATGGCATTGTAACTAAGGCAAATTGCTGGAACTTCCTGTACCGTAATGATATACACCTAAGTCTGTTTTTACACGGAGATTGGTTCCAGAAGAATCCGTGCAAAAAAAAAACGTGTAAAAAAAGACATTGATCTTATACAAAAATGGGTGATTTGTTCCTAATCTCTAAAACCTATTAAAATTGGTGAAAAACAAGAATTTTAAGAACAAGAATTAAATTAGTGCTATTCACATTGCTTTGACCAGTAAAAATTGTTTGTACGCGCTAAAGGGGAATTCACTTAAATCTTTAAGCTAGTGTTTTGCAAACTATCGACTATAGATGGTTTCAGACATTTTTCTTTCATAAGTACTTTTTTGTGATATGAACATACATCGCAAAAATTAATTTGACAAAAAAATTTAAGTACATAAAATTTCAAATCGTGCTAAATGGAATAAATTCGTGTAAAAAAAATTAAAAATATTCAATTTTCAAATCGTGTTATATCAAAACCGTGTACAAAAAAGACCGTGTAAAAACAGACTTAGGTGTATTCGAGGAAAATTAAATGTTTTTCAAATAGATAATTATAAATACTGTAACTTATATATGTTCACAGAAAAGTAAATAAACAAAACTCAATCAATCAAATTTAAAATGAAGGACATTGTCTAATATTTATAAGAAATATATAAACAGAATTAAAAAGTTAAAATTATTTATTTCAAGTATATAAGTGAGCTTTTGAACTTTAGGCAGAATTCAAATTGAAATCCACGTAGAAAGTTTTTTGAATCATTCAAATCGAATGCTCAGTTCTTTCAAAAACAGATATTTTTTGCACATTTTGCTTGGTATCTCCGAAACGATTGGATCTGCCTTTGCCAAAAACTAATCACCACTTTTCTTCTTGATGTTTTATGGATCAATCAAATCGGATGTTCCATTCTCTCAAAAACTAGATTTCTATTTTCTGTACCCTTTGATTCGTATCTCCGCAATGGCTGGACTAATCAGCACATCTCCCTATCATTAGAAATCGAATGTTTTTTGAACCATTCAAATCGGTTGATCCGTGTACCCGAAAACGTAAACGAAAAATGTGGACACACAAAACACACACACACACTTCCATTTTTTCTAAGGTATGCCAAAATGTTCAGAAACCTTCAAAACGTGAAGAAATGCAAAAAATTTCATTTTTGATTTTCGGACCATTACTATAACTTACCCTATGGAAGTTAATAAATATGAAATGAATAAGTTGCTTTTTACAACTATGTATAAGTAAACTAAAAAATGCCGCCCCAAAATAAGTGCCGCCCGGGCTTTAAGAAAACTTTAGGAACACTTTAAGAAGTTGTGGCTTTCATATAAAATTCTTGACCTTAAAAATGATTTTTTTTTTCTAAGAAATATAAAAATATGCTTTTAGAAATTACTATTAAATTGTGATCAAAACTTAAGTGAAACATGTAATAAAAGTTGAAATTCAAATTAATTTCATTACTGATTTTTCTACATTAAATTTAGTTCATTTCTTTTTATAACTTTTTAAAGAAGAGCTTTGTTTTTTTTCAGAATATGATCTGCTAATTTCATGATTTTTGAACGTTTTTTTACATTTCCTGCAAGTTTGCTCAAAAGCGGCTGCACGGTTTTAAAAGTTTGAAAGTGATTACACGTAAACTAATATGTATATTGATTTCTTATTGATTAACTCTATTTATTATATTTACATTAAATTGTACAAGTATAAATAAGTCATTGAATACATAATTTATCTCTATAAATACATTTATTTTTATATTAGTTGCATTTATTAACACCTATATCTATTTATTATGATATAAAGGTTTAAGACTCAATCTAATGATATGATAGATGATGTAACTATTGTCTATCATACTTTTATATTGCACTATACAATTATTTATCATAGATAATCTAACTATTATCTATAATACCGTGAGAAACCTATACCATTAACTCATATCCTTACAAATAATCTATTACCGATAGATTATTAATACTTGCTTTTTAATATATATGTATGTACATATACCCTGCATACCTTTTGTTCGTTATAAACCTAATTTTCTACTATTCATATGCTATATATTTACGTTTTATTTATTATCTCTACATTTACCCACTGCAACGCTAAAATACAAATATTAATTTTTGAATCATGTTGTGCTATATGCTTAGCGAATCGAGTGAGATTTAGATAACTCAGAAAAATTTCCAGTTTTCTCTCAAAATCATAAAAACAATTTTTTGAATAAAATTGAAGCTTTTTCATAAATTAAAAATCTGACAAAATTAATAATATCTAGAAAAATAATCTGTAGTTGAGAAATGCTTGGCGGGCCGCAGAAAAATATCCGGTGGGCCGCTGGTTGCTCGTCCTTAGTCGGGTTAGGCATATACCTACACCAAGAGAAACTTGTAATGTAGGGGTTGTTGTATTAAAATCCAAAAATTATATAGATTTATTTTATTATAAATATTGTTTCTTTATAGGACTATTTATCTTTAAATATCTAAAATAACGAAAATATCCACCATCATATTCAAATCACCCGAAGCGAATGCGTTAAAGTCGTGTAATTTTTTAATTTGACCCCCTGAATTTAAAAATTTTTCTGCGTGAAGCGTGCGCCTCACGTTTGGATTACTGTGTGCAGTGGCTGGCATTAATAAATATATATAATACTAGTGTTACCATATTTCCAATGAAAGATATTTTAAATTTTTATGTGATAAATGTACAAAGTTTTATTTGTTATTTCGTACAATAGCAAATAAGTTGTATTTAAATCGCGCGTGTACTATGCGCAAACTCCTTTTTTTATTCTTCCAGTCTTTGGAGAACTGTTTATTTCATGAACAACTTATCTTTATTATGGTAAAACTCTTTTGTGTAGTTTTTTAATACAATTATTGTTGAAGAATGTGCGACAAAATTTTTGCTGTAGTTTCACGACACTTGCCCTTCTGATCATAACTACAATTGTATTAATATAGTCAACATAATTTTTTATTAGACAAACAAATAGTTGATTAGTATTTAAGCAAAATTTTGGCACATTTTTTACTGCTTTCGTTAATGCATCGCATGATTTAAATGAGATTGAATCTCAGGTTCTATAATAAAACCTATTTGTTCGCTTTAATAACTTTTCAAGCTGCACGGCGAAATTGATTAATAAAAGTAAATATTAGGAATGGTGTAGACTAATATTATCTAGCAAACTAATTAAATGCTTTATAAAAATTATTCAGTTCTCCTGAGCTGATGTTGGTTTAGTATATTACGTTTTATATAAATAGGCTCTGTGTGTGCGTATTACTAAACCGGTCAAAAAGCTCTTTGAATCTTCGTTCACGTTTCACAAAATTTTACATTGAAAATTTTAAACGTAGTTGATTTTTTGTTATATATAAATCTTATGAAAACATGAGCTATTAGTATTAATATCGAAATGTTATATTTTTTGCAATTTTACCATGTTTTTATGCTTTTCTTGCAAAAATATATATATATATATATATTATATATAAATATTATATATATATATATATAATATATATATATATATAATATATATATTATTGTTCGTAGTATATTTTTAAACATTATTGTCATTGATTATTTATATATATTTAGCTTATTATTTTATTAGCAATTTTGTATATTTTTTTCAGTTTCTCTGTATTTATATTATGTTATAATCATGCGAATAGTATAATTGTCTTATTGACCTGCTGGACTTTATTGCTTCAAGTTTATTAAAATGTGTAATAAAAGATTTAATATTTAAAATAAACAAAAATTTACATTGGAATTCGGATAGATACAAAATTACATATTAAAATTGAACAACAATTTGGAACAAAACATTTAATGAAGTGAATGTGTATGCTTGTAATACGCACGCAAATTTGATTTTAAATGCTCAATACAAATCTTCTAGAAGCATGTGTAATGGGAGCTGTACCTAATAGACAAATGGATTACATCATAAAACATAAATTTGAAGTCAATATTTGTCTACATAATCCAGTGCTCTCACAAGATCATACCCAGCATTAAATATGAAACGAGCACGTATTTCCATCTGGTATCAAGTATACTAGATAAAATAGTGTCTAAAACTTTGCACGATTATTAGTCACATGGATCTTGTTTTGCCAGGTTGGCAACAAATCGTATTTAGTTTATCATAGTTTTTTAAAAAATACTATTTAAAATAATATTAATAGATAGAAACTGTACGAAAACAAATAAAAACCATGATCTTGGTTAGAATAGTATAGAAACTATACCAGTAGAATGACATACTTTGTATAGTTTAACTGTAACTCAGCCTATCCTGGCTTTCAATATATAAATCGACAATAAAAACAAAATGAATACACATTTGATTTTTTTGTTGTATTACCAATATTGCTTTGCGTGTCAAGGTTTTACCACAACGACTAAAGTAGAGATTGTGACAGAGTGACAGACAGACAGACGAATTAGGGCCAACAAATCAAAAACCATAAGATTCCGTTGAAACACTTCAGGAATGCATTCATTAAGTGTACACACGAGTGCCTCCAGAGCTGGAACAGAATCTAGCTCATCATTCCAAGCATAAAATTAGCGAACTAGCACTTGTTCCCAGCTCATGTCTAATAGACTCCAGACTTTGAACTGCACACATCTGGCAGTCTCTAAAACTTGTTATTTCTGCCATGCGTTACATACAAGCCGAGTTAATAATTAAACAGCGTTGTTTGAATCTCTTCGGTATATTTCCGGAGCGGCTGCTCGTGTTTCTCCCAAACTTGAGCGGTTTCTAACTATCAGCCGACGTTTAAATTCGGTCGGTCGTGTTTTACGCGAAATCTCATAATTGATACTGGTTAAGTGCTCAGCCTTCGGTAAATATTTACATTACAGCCAACAGCTAATTAATATATGTGTGAGAACTTTGTGCGTGTTTATTGAAAGTTAGCACGAGAAGAAAATTGAGCCGTACATGGCCGTTTTGGAGTTGCTGATATGTTTGACCAGCTAACATTGTGTAATTACACCAATTAAATTGATGGATATTTAAATAAGATTAATTTCAGTTTATTTTTAATTCGGTTTACGTTCGAATATTTAGGTCAAACATATATTTAGAGAATTAACTTATATTTAAGAAGTGATACATTAGCATAGTTTTTGTTAAACCGTAACTTATGCATTGATAGGGAAGCTAGGGGCTATATGCTAAGGGCGTGAGTAGTGACAGGCGTTTTTCAATAGGATCTTAAAAGAAATTAAAATATTTTTTTGTCTTGATTGAACATGATAACCGTCCTGCATAATATTGGCGCACAGGCCGATGGAATAAACAAAATTGTGCAGGTGTGTTATTTTTAACAGGTAATATAAAATTGATCGATCGCAAGATATCTGTTTGCATTATTAATATCAACTAATTTTAAATTTCATATATCTTATTTTGCTTCAAATTTATTAATCTTTAATAATGTGCAATATTTTTTTATAATTGTTAAATTGTTTAAACATTTACCTTGATTAATATAAAAAAATCATACCTGAGGCTAGTTGTGTTACAGGAGACACTATCTTTTGTTTGCTTTATGATAATAATCATAGTTTACGTTGATTTATGATAAATATTCATATTGTAGGAGACATTATATTTTTTATTTGTAGTAATTATAGTTTGCGTTGATTTATGAAGAATTACTTAAAAACAAGCCAATTTTCCTAAAAATAAATGAATTGCCAAAAGCATTATTATTGTTTTTTGTCGCTTTTTCTAGAAAAAAATTATTTGTGAAATTATGAATAACAGTTATGAAATTATTTGAAAAATAATCAATAAAAGCTATGAATTTATTTTGTTTTGATTTGATAGTAGGATATTATCGCAACTATTCATCATTATTTCGTAGAAATTTAATCAGTACAATTAATTCGAGATATATTAGTTTAGAACAAACTAGCCTCTAGTTCTCGTATTATATAGGAAGCATATTTCTGCTATGTTTATTATTCACTATAAAACATTATAAAAATAATACTTTATATATAAATGTATATATATATATTGCCCCTTGCACTCATGGGCTTAAATGCTTTCAAATCAATAAAAAAAAATTTTCAAAGTTTTAGCTCTTAATATTAATTTTTAAAAAATCCGCAATTCAATCAAAAGTTTCGTATGTTATTAACATATGTCATTAAGTAAATGTTTGCGCCATGTGTGATAGCATTTGTAGGTAAACTAAAAAATTGTGACACTTCAATATAGTGACCTCTAATTAAATCCATGTGGGTTGTTTAACAAAATATTTATTTACCATGACACAAAAATTAATTTTACAGCAAAATATTTATTTAATAGGTAATTCTGATACTCAAATTATCAGTAATAAATTGCCAACCAAATTACAAGTGTTAAAAGTCTGTTATCACAGATGCCGCAGTAATTGACTTAATGACATAATATGTTACTAATAAATATACGAAACTTTTAATTGAATTGCGGACTATCTAAATGTTAATATTGAAAGCTAAAACTGCTAGAGATTTGTTTTTTATTATTTTGAAAACATTTGAGCCCTTGGGAGCAAAGAAATTTGACAATGTCTATATTAAGGACCACCCTAACACACACACACACACACACACACACACATATATATATATATATATATATATATATATATGTTTATAATTGGAACACAATATTTGAGAACTATAAATTAGATACTAAGTACTTAGATCACAAAATGCTAAATTTGGAAATGTTTAGGTATAAAACGCTCAATTTGTATATTTGAATTATATATTAGTAGATACAGTTTCCACGCTTACAGAGTTTAATTAATTATTTTCAACAATTAACTAATTATAAATGACGTTTACGACGACATTCTTGTCCATTCATTTACCCAAAATATTTAAATATAAAACAAGTCTCTAAATTCAAAATTATATAAATCTAGTCACGTTTAAATGATATCACGTTTCTCATAATTAAATAATAACTTGGAACGCTTTTGTGACAGAAGAATAAATGCACGTACTAAAGTTACTTTAACTCACAAGAGAGAAATACGTGCAAAAATGCATTCCAACCGCGAATAGAAAATGTTTTAAGCTGATTCTTACAAATGATATGGATAATTTATATAATATAAATTAACCAATATAAAATTTAAGAAACAATTGAGATTTTTCTAGAATTTTGTGATTATATAATTTAAAATATAAAAGTAAAGATTTTTCAGTTCATCTTTTTTACCGCAAGCAAGCGTAAGATTTTATATAGGTTATCTAAAGAAACCGTTGAATCTAACTTAAAATTAACAATGCATCTTATAAAACAAATAAATACTTAAACATTATATTAAGGTCTCGTGAACTAAACAACAGTGCTCACAACCAAAAAAATAGTTTTTTCAGTACTGTTGTTTATTTTACGAGACCTTAATATAATTTTTAAGAATACGTTATTTTATTGTTTTATGAGATGAATTACTAATTTCAAGCTAAATTTAATAGTTTTGTGTAGGGTTAAAAGGATCAACTGAACTTTTATTCTGGCAAAAATGTTGTCAACAAGAAATAGTAGATAAAAAAGTTCATCAAGTTAAAAAAAGCAATTTGAGAAAAGATACATAAAATAAATAGTTATTCCAACTTTGCTGATGCAAATGACGAAATACGAGATTAAGGTTTTATACTGACAGTATTATATATGTAAAACATGTTCCCATGAAATTGATGTTTTGCATTGGTTGAAAAATATGGTTACTGGAAAAAAATGGCATTGGATCTGTTTGTCTGACCGTCTAGAATTACTTCCATTGATATTTAGGTGACGCCGTGTGCGTCACAGGCGAAGCTTGGCGCGTGATCCTGCACCTGTGTGCCCCCCGTGCCCCTTTCACTTGTATTTTGAAATAAAAAGATTTATACTCGCTTAAAAAGTACTTGTTAAATAGAATGTCCGGTGCTTGGTGCCGTCCGGCGTTACGGGACTTCCCCCTATATGGTATTTGTTGTGTTGTAATTGGTTTGGTTTTCACAGTATAATTGCTCAAACTCAATATATAGGGTAGGGCGGGGCTAGTTGAACAAATTTTTACTTAAACGGATGTAGCTCCTCAATGTAAAATCTCAATAAATTGCTATACGGCTTAATGGATTTGTTGTTTATCGCTTAACAAAAGAGTTAATACTGTTTTTTAGTAAAAAGTAAAATTTAAAAGCTACAGCTGTTTAAATGCAAAAAGTCAAGTATGCTCAATGTACCCGATAGGTGGGGCAAGTTGAGCACTAAGAAAGTATAATGAAATCATAGGTTCAATGTCGATTAGTGATGAAATAAAATAAGTTTTTAATAACCAGCTCTATATTTTACAGAGAAAACAAAACTTATAGTAATTTGCTTTGAATAATTAACAAAAAGTAGAATCAACAAAACAATATCGTATCTTAGGAATTATTTTACCATTATATTCAGTATTTCTGTTAAAAATCATTATTTGTTTATATTATTACCCATAGACTTAGCTTAAATCTTAAAAATAATAATTAATTTCTGAAAGTTAATGGTGATTGTCTTAGTGACAGAATAAGTTTAGAAACTATGCTCAACTAACCCTAACTCGGAATTTCAAAATAAAAGTGAGTTTATAAAAAAACTGTGAGAATTATACCCAGAATCTCTGTGCATATTAAAAGTACTATAATTATATGGAAGAATAACATTTACCTGATCAAAAATAAATAAAATTTGACTAAACCAGACGAAAACTCGTGACGAATGACTTTTTTACTTTTTGGTCTCAAAATAAAGAAAACGCCCGTGAGCCTCACTCATTTGTCCAGCGACCACTAGCGATCGCGGGATGTTTATTTCTCCCGAACCTCTATCTTTCCGCCATATAATGCCTAAATGGACGGTGAATAGTTTTCGAGATATTTCAATTGCTCAACTTGCCCCTATGCTCAACTAGCCCCGCTCTACCCTAATATAGCTCCTAGTATGTCGTGTATTAGGATATACTACCTAATATTTCGGCTCGAAGTTTAACACTATGCCCAGCAAATATAAGATGAATAGTCGCCTTTTTACTATCCATAGTTGTATTTTCGCTTAACGACTAAATAGCTAAATTCCTATGCGGCGTTGAACAAAATATTGGAAACTATATGAAAAGTAACGAAATGGTCTGTTACACAAAGCAGATGTTATATTCCCGCTTTAGCTATTAGCCCCGTAACGGAACTTTGCCCCGAGAGTAGGTACGATTCGTACGATGCGTCGGCCGTATCATCTTCGGCACGACAATGGCGTTGTTCTACCGTAACCAGAGTAATCGAGCATGCTTTAATCCGGCACTAGGGCGGATCGTGACTGGCTTACCGCTGATTCTATTTACTATTGTTTGATGTGTAATAAAGACCTCCGCATGGCCAAGGCGGATTCCGGATGATTTGACGTGCGCCAGTTTAAAAGAAAAAAATAATACAGCCGATATCGCCATTTTCTACTTCTTCTTTGTGATGTTACTTACAGGCAGGTTCCATAGAGATGCCTATTGTCGAGAAGTTTTGCGCATAGCTGGAGTGGTAATAATATTAAATCACATTGTCTATTATTGAAGTTGGCTATTATGTGGATATTGTTTAGTTTGCCATATGCGACATTTGGAATTTAGGAAAATTACGTTATGGTTCATAAACTATCGACTGAAAATATATTATATATATATATATAAAAGCAAATTTTCAAAAATCAATGATTTTTATAATTGAACCAGTTTCTGTAGGACTTGTAGACTAGTATGTTCATTAAGACCAAGTACTCTATCGTTATACTAAATAAATCGTCTAATTTTAACTTTAACAAACGTCAAAAAAACTACTTATTTTCTCAAACTTTGATGAATTTTTAAAATTAAACTACTTGTTGTAAGGCCGTAATATTCTAATAAGTTGCATAGGATTATGATATTTTTTTCAACAACGAATTACAAGAAAAAGACTCGGTAGATTTTCATACTTTTACTAATCAGTATCATTCCCAACTAATGTCTTTCGAACAGATTTTGATTTTTTAAAATCGATTCGTTAGTATGAGCTTAAATGTGGACGAAAAGTTTAACACTTTTTTCAAATTATAAAAAAACAGTTTGGCAGATCGTTGCACAAAACTGACAAACGATAATCCTCATTGAGATACATCAAATGGTTTTTAAAATTTTGAAATCGGTTCAGGCGTTTTTGAGCAAACGTCGATTAAAAGTCTAATTTTGACAAATGCTAAAAAAACGAAAATAATTTTTTCAAACCTTGACAAATATTTTAAGCTAACCTAGTTGTCGTAGGCCCGTAATATTTTATTATGATATAGAAGACTATGTTATCTACCGCAAAAAAATAATAATAAAAATTGTCGAAAAAAAAATTTCTGCGCTTTATTACAAGAAAACGGCTAGGCCGATCTGTACCAAAAATTCATCAGCTCGATTCCCAACCAATATCTTTTCAACGCTTTTTGAATTATCAAAATCGATTTAGAACTGCGGGCTAAAACGTGGACGAAAAATTTTTCAAAGAAACGGCTTGGCTGTTCTTCGCGCAAAATTGATAAATGCTAGTCCTCATAGCGATACATCGAATGTCTTTTAAACTTTTGAAATCGGTTCAGACGTTTTTGAGAAAACGTTGATATACTGCAAAAAATCTGTTCATATACACACACACACATACTTTTTCCAAATTTGGTCTCATTCGATTTACAATGGCTTGAAACGTCGAGTAAACATGCAATTTGCGATTCGGATTTTTTTTTATAAAAACATAAACTTCTCGTTCGGGAAGCTAATACTATAGACATATGCTATTAAATTGCAAGTTTTCAGAAAAATAAAACTCATGCTTAAATTTCAAATTACTTAAAATTATACAGCGTAGAGAGAGGCTTGAATCTTCGCGAGTAAAAGGTCTACCACCGATATCTCATAAATAAGTAAAGTTACAAATTTTTGACAACAATATTTGAAAGTATTGGAATGTATTTAAAAGTAGATGGAAAAAGATGTATAACCAGCCATCGCCTTAATTCCTACGACGCTGCTATCAAAATATAAATGGCAATATTTGAAAATCCAAAACAAAAATATTAGTTCTCGTTGTTAGCTTTTTAGACTGTAAGTCATTTAGTTTACGAAACTTCATATTATATTTAAGTATAGGTATTTTAATTGTTTCATAAAATGTATTGTTAATTTTAGGTAAGATCCAACAGTTTTTTTTAACTTCCCGTAGGGCAAGTTATAGTAATCGCAAAAAAATCGAAAATGAAAATTTTTGCATTTCTCGACGTTTCAAAGGTTTCTGGATATTTTGGCATACCTTAGAAAAAATGGATGTATGTGTGTGTGTGTGTGTGTGTGTGTATGTATGTGCGGATACAAATTTTCGTCGACGATTTCGGGAACACCGATCAACCGATTTGAATAATTCAAAAAACATTTGATTCGTATTGATAAGGAGACGTGCTGATTAGTTTTTGGCGAAGGCACGTCTAGCCGTTCCAAAGATAACGGTAACTCAGTTTTTAAGAGAACGGAGCGTCCGATTTTAATAATTCAAAAAACATTTTACTTGTATTGACAAGGTGAAGAACCGATCAAATTTTCATAAAGGCAGGTCGAGCGGTTTCGGAGATCTAATGAAAAAAGTAAAAAAAAATGTCATTTGACGGTCAAAAATGATCATTAGACATATGCATATAAAATTATCAGATATTTTATAGAGATTTTAACAATAAGTATAAATTTGGTTTACATTCCTGTGGGTTCCGTACGAATGTTTACGCGTTAGACGGCTACGCGGCGCTTACGCGCTTTGATATTTCGTCTTTATGAAGTTAAAGCAGTACGATTGCTTTGAAAAAAAGTTCATATCTTCCAAAATATGTCAAAATAAAGAAATTTTTTTTTTTTAGTTTTTTTTTTTTAAAAAAAGTAATTTTTTGTCCAATGTATAGTTTCTCAAACATCTTATTTTTTTAAGTAAATTTTTTTCAAAAATGTTAATTGTTTTTAAACAAATAATAATTTTTGGTACGGGAAGTTCCAGCAATTTGCCTCATGGCACGATGCCTTAATTGCCTTAAGACAAAATTCCACTTACAGCTAGTTACTTTTAACCTTTATAAAAGCTTGTACGAGAGTGGCGTTAATATGGCCAACATTGACATAGGTTTAAATAATAAAAATTAGTAAACAGAAAAAAAAATTAAGTTAAAAAAAAACAATTCCACGAGAAAAAAATTAAAAAAATTGTTATTATAACTCTGCTGCTGAATGTTTCTAGCAAAATACCAGATCAAGATTATGTACGGTTTTATCTCTGTAAAAAATATACCTTTTAAATTTATATTTTGCATTTATTGAATAATGTGGCTATTATTACTTAAAATTCTTTTAAAAATTAATAATATATTTTATTTAAGTGTTAATAAATATAAAAAATTTTGACTCGGAATTTTCAGATCATATTTTATTTGTAAGATTTTGCATTTAATTTTGAAAATGGTTTGCAGTGTATATATGTGTGTCAGTATGGGTATAACTGTATTCGTCTGTTCAATTTGGTTTAACATTTAAAGCGTATCCGAAGAAGAATACGTTGCATTTAACTATTTAAATTGCTTTAACAAATTGCATTGTACAAAGTAATACGATTTCTTTTCTGAGTGTAAATCAATAGATATAAAAATAAAGACTGCTATCGCTCAAATAAATAGAACCGTGCAATTTAAATACCAACATTAATACAAAACTTTTGTATAATTTCATCAATATACAACTAATGAAAAATATATAGTTATATATTTTAAAATTATTAAAATCATTTAAGTGCTAGGCAGAAATATTCTTTAAGACTTTACATTAGATTGACTAACCACATGAGTGTTAAAAACGGTTGACTCATAGTTTTAATAATTATAAGCATTGATACAATATTTTATTCGATAATTTTCAATAACTTTTCAAAATATTGGACTTTCGATTTATTCGACTTTCTTGAACACAGCTTTGACATAAAATATGGTACATAAAATATTTACAAATTATTTCTGGTATTTAACACAGATAGGCATAATCATGTACATCAAATAACTTGTTAATAAACTCAATTATAACATTCCATGTTTAACTAAAGTCTAAAGCCTAGAATCACTTTTTTTAACAAGTTTTGACAAATTATTTCTAAATACATACAATGGTGCAAAAACATGTGATTCATCAAATGTTGAATAAAAATAACTTGATAAATTTGAATAACTTATTATATATATTTAAATTACTTTTAGTTCAGATTCTGAACGTATATAGTTCATTGATCGCATATACTTGAAAATACCCACAAGTTATATCAAAACTGTTTCAGTATTCTGTCAAAGTCTTTGAACGTCCGTGGAGAGAACAGACAATGCAAATTTCACGTTTGATGCGCTCACAATAATGTCCAACTAACGTCATAGCTTATTGTAATACCGCTAATAATCATATACTGACAGCAATCGTGCCATGATATGGGTTTGCATGCATTTTGAAATCCACGCTTTCAGGACATATAATGCTCCTTGAAAATGAGGGATTAAGTTTCATGCGCAGTTCTCTTTATACTACCCTTATTTGTTGGCATAATCCTCCACGTGTGTGGAGTCGGTAACTAGTAGCCTGTGGCTATAAACACTAGAAATGGTTCACCGGAAAAGAGATTCAATGATTGAGAGCATGGCACTCGATTGACGTATTTGTGAACGGATTATTGAGAAATCATAAAAATAGCAAATCGGATTTTTGGGAGAAAACATAAACTTTTTATGAAATGGAAATGCATTATTAAAAATATACAATTCAATTCAATTCAAAGACTATATATTTCAGTATATAAAAGTATGTACATTGCATTTTATAACATGGGTTTTTCAATAAATTTTTAATAAAAATATACATCATAAACATATTTTCAAATATAAATAGTATTTAAAGTCATTTCTGCGAAGTTTCAAGTATGCAAAAATATAATCACGAAAAAACAACCGTTTTGTTGTCTTCTAATAGCCATTTACCAAAACTAATAAAACTATTACTTAGTAATTTTATATAATAGGCAGCTTGTAGTTCATATGTATATAAAAAAATTATATATAGTATGTAGTATATAATAGGTGTTATATTTACAAAATTTAATCTTGTTTAAATTAAAAACGATTTTAATATTTTTGTATTAAATTAATATCCATAAGATTTAAACTTATAAATTTAGTAAGAAATATGAATTCCTATGAGCTATTTAGTTTTCTTTTCTTTAAAATAATAATTATTTAGTTCAACAGTATAATGATACATGTTAGTATAAAATTTAATTATTTATATCTACATTTATTAATATATACTTGTTATTTGCACGCTGCTTAAGATCAAGTAGAGATAAATTAAGCCAAAACTAATACTGTAAATAAGTAAAGGTCTACTAAAGGTTCGGGTCATCGTTTCTTCTGATGGGAATAATCCGTTCGGCTCATGCAAACCTCTATAAACATATTGGCTTTACAACTATCGATAAAACGGCAAAGCTCGTGTTTGCTGTTCGTTTATAGTTGTCATACTTTGATCAAATATACGAATTAAAGTAGCTCTGCAAGTGAAATGTTTCATGTGACAGAAAATTTTAAATAAAGAACTGCTCACAAATTATTTTTCACTTGGTTATTTTTGCAAAAAATGACTATTAGCTCTTATAATGCATAAAATCTATAAATGTTATACTTTTTATAAGTTACCTGAAATAATAGTCACCACGTCTATTAATATAAATATTAGTTTAGTATTTACAGTTATCATATATCTCAAATAAATTTTGTTATTTCATATTTATTAGTGATACGGTGGAGACGCCACGTAGTTTTTGATATTATTTTTATTTTTTTATTTATTTATTCACTGGCCTCGACCCCTTAGTCATACAGCCATTACAAATTACAATACAAAAATATAAATATAAACTCAGAAGAAAATTAAAATTAAAAATCACAATACCAATACAGAATAGTTACAATAAACAAACCTATAAACATCCTACTCTATAACCTTATATTGGATTCATTTACAAAGTCTATCAGTATTCTGTACAGATCAATGTTATTACTACTAATGATGAACCTAGCATTTATAGGAAATGACACATTCCGCTGTTGAAGCTTTTCAAACAGAGATATTCGTTGCCTTTCATACAATGGACAACTCCACAATATGTGATCTATTGTGTCCAGTACAGTGCTGCATGAACAGAACGGGTCTTGTTTGATCCCAATCCTAAATAGATGAACATTGTTCTTTGTGTGCGCCAATCTTAATCTGCATATTGTAGATATCTCTCTTCTGTTCCAGTTCAATTTTTCAAACCATGTGTTTCTGGACACTATCGGTTTACACGGTCGGAATAATATTCCTTTTGACGCTGATTCGAGATCAAATATTTTTTGCCAATGCAACATCCCCATTTTTGTGATCTTTCGTTTCAGATCCACAGCAGGAGCTTTTTTAATTAAAGTGGCTGAGTTTTGTGCCTCTTTGGCCAGTCTATCCGCGATCTCGTTCCCGGTGATATTGTGATGGCCTCTTATCCATACTAATTCGATCTTGTAGTTATTGTTGTTTAGCTTTTCTATTTTTTGTAAACAGTCGAATATTAAAGGATTGCCATAATCTTTAGGCATATTTAAGGCCTGCAGTTAGGACATGCTATCAGAAAGAATTATTGCTTTCTTTAAATTATGTTCCTTAATTAGGTCTAGCGCACTGTTGATAGCCGTCAATTCTGCAGTAAATATTGATGCCCAATCTGGGAGTTTAATTTGAAGCTGTATATCCTGGCTTGGTATGTATACAGCACAGCCAACGCCGTCATCAGTTTTTGAGCCGTCCGTATAGATTTGTATATACTTTTCCCATCTAGTGTTTAATAAGGCGTGCAATTCCAGATTGATTGTTTTCTTATTCATATTCTTCCCAATGACTAATTCGTCTGATAGGTGTATATATTTTTTGGGAATCGTTGCTTTCCAAGTCACTGTGTAGTACGCCAATCTGTTGCTTATTATGATGTTATCTTCTAAAGACTTTAATGAATGTAAACCAGCAACTAGCGGAGGGATCGGTTTATTAAACCAGTACCTATTATTGAAATGTCGAACTGCCAGTGCCTCCAACTGATCTTGAATCCATGAATGATCAAAATTAAATTTTTTGATCAAGAATCTATTCGTTAGTACTTGTTTTCTTATTTCTAAGGGAGCTTCCCCGGATTCAGCTAATAAAGAGTTAGTGGGGGTTGATTTTAAAGATCCCAGACATGTTCTTATAGCTGCAAATTGCGCTCTACTCAACTTTTTATATAAGCCTGCGGACAATCCTCCGTAAATTTGACAGCCATAGTCGAAATGGGGTCTAATGATAGCCTTATATAAAGAAAGACATGCATTTGGGTGTGTACCCCAGCTGGTGTTACATACTCTTTTGAGTAAATTAATGCCTTTCTCGCATTTGAGTAAAATCTCGCTTATGTGCTCGTTGAAATTTAATTTTTTATCAAAAGTCACACCCAGGATTTTAATGTTATCTAATATTTCGATTCTTATCGTGTCAATATCTATTTCATGCATATTTTTGGGAGCTCTATGCCTGGTAAAAATTATGCTTTTGGTCTTCCTCGGTTCCAAAGCAAGTCTATTATTCCGCATCCATTCCAAATCTTTTGATATGGCATTAGCCATTTCTGTTCTACAATGCTCTACTGAGTGAGAAACTGTGTACATAATCAGATCGTCCGCATATTGTAGTTTTTTGACTCTTGTCTCTTCTGACGATATAAAGTCTGCCATATAGATGTTAAATAGGAGAGGGCTCAGAATCGAACCTTGTGGGATCCCCGTATATGCTGTCCTTGGCCCTATTAGACGATTCTTATTTCTCACGTAGATTTTCCTATTGGATAGCAGTGACATTATGATAATAATAATATTGTCTGGGATCTTATAATTATGTAGCTTCTTTTTGAGAATATTATGATCAACATGATCATATGCCTTTTCAATATCGGCCGTAACTAGTAGCACTTCTTTATTATCTGTCAATGCACTATAAAGATCTACAAGTAGCTCGCTTAACAAGTCAATTGTACCTTTTCCTCTCCTAAATCCGAATTGATATTTATTTAATATACCCTTTTTCTCTATGTACCATTCTAATCTTTTTTTTAAAATGCTTTCAAAGATTTTCGTGAGACAAGGAAGAAGCATTATTGGTCGATAGGATTTATGATCACTTGGATCTTTTTGCGGTTTTAGTATTGGCACTAGCACCGCAATTTTCCAATCTTCCGGGATCCAACTTGAATTTAATATAAAGTTGAACATTTCAACTATTATACATTTGAATGCTTTGGGGCATTCTTTAATCATAATGTATGTGATGTTATCAAATCCTGGCGAGCTATTTCTTTTGTCTTTTAGTGCCAGTTCTAGCTCCTCATAATCGATGCGTCCTTCGATTTCATGAATTGCGTGGTCATCACTTGCTTCTTCTGCTTGGTCTTGGGAGTATTGTACGGGACCAGGTACAAAGTCAGGCGTGTGGATCTTCAAAATTGTTTCGCAGAAATTGTCACTCATTTGCTGAATTGGGGACTCGCCATTATTTTTATTATTTAATCTTTTTACCATGTTCCATAATTTATTCATGTTTGTATTTCTATTGATGGAATTCACGAATTCAAGCCATTTTTCTCTTTTTTTTGTTTTAAATAGTTTTCTAGTCTGTGCTGTGATTTTTTGGAGCTCCAGGTAATTTTTGTAGTTGAATTGAGCTTTTAGTCTCTTAAATGCTATTCTTCTTTTCGCGCATTCGTTATCCCACTTTTGAATTTCGCATTCGTTATCCCACCATAACGCCGGTTTAAATGTATCCGATCTTGGTAATTTATACTGTTTGATGTGCTTAGTGGCTGCATTATTTATTGCTTCTTGAATAAAATTATACATGTCTTCCGAATCATTTGGAATGTATGATGTCTCTAAAGTCTCTTCGATATCTAATCTATACTCATTCCAATTTGCCTCCTTAGTCATCCATTTTCTGCCTGAATACCATCCCACTCTCGTATTATACTTGAATTGCATCTTTATTAAGATAGGCAAATGATCAGAGCCTACATTATCTGGAATTACGCTCCAATGAAGTCTATCATGAACAGAAGGCGAACAGAACGTCAGGTCGATGGCGGCTGATTTCTTCCTAGGCGTTTGTGTTGTCGTATGCGTTCCGTCATTCAGCATTAACAGATTAAGGCTATCCACAATGTCGTAAATAATAGCTCCTCCTTTGTCAGTTATTTCATTACCCCAAGCTAAATGTTTGCTATTGAAATCTCCTGTTAGAATTATTCTGACAGGAATCTGTTCGATGATATTTTTGATTAAGTATAGATCCTTTGTTGCCTGTGGTGCGCAATAAATTGAAACCAAACAGAACGGAGTAGCCGATTTAATTATTACCGCGGTCATTTGTATGTCTCGGTTACTTAGTGAATGTGCGAATTCTTCGCACGGAATGTTATCTTTGATCAATATGGCCGAACCACCGTAGCCGTCCTGTCTGTCCTGTCGAAATATGTTATACCCTTTGAATTTAAATAATTGGCCCTGTTTCAGCCATGTTTCAGTAAGAGCTGCCATATGAATTTTCTTATGAAACATAAGATTTTCGATGCTTTCCTTATTTGCTCTTAAAGATCTACAATTTAATTGTAAAATATTTATATTATCCATCTTTGGTTGGTATTTGTTATAATTATTTTTTCACTATCTTCTAACTTTCGTTAGAATTGACTGCACTTATTTTATTGAGTATTTCATCTTTATCACGATTATCTATACCTGTTTTATTGTTCTGGTTTAAGTAATTCATAATGGTATGTGTATTCCATTTTAACTTATATATAATTTCATCTATCTCTTTACTTTCTTTATTTCTCTCACATTCTATTTTTTCTCGAAGTTTCAATGCCAATTCTATAAAATGATTTAATTGTCGTTTATTTTTTCCTTTTTATTGGTCCTATTACTGTTTAGGCTTAGTTGTTCTTGGTTTCTTTTTTCAGGTTTTTCATTTATCTGGTCTCTGTTATATCGATTGATCGGCCTCAAGTATTCTGTTCGACGTTTATACATAATATTTCTTGGTTTATTCATTAACATTAATCTGTCTTTGTCAATGTTAATTTCTTGTTCATCTAAACTATTCAATAATTCATATTTATTTTTATGTCTGTGTGAATCCATTTCGGTATTGCCGTTTAGTCTCGGAAACGATGAATTAAACCCCGGATTGTACGGGTTGATCTTAGCAGCCTCAGCATATCCTTTTTTCCACATCATGTTTTTAGCTTCAAGATAAGATATGTTATGTAGTGCCATCATTTCTTTTATTTCTTTATTTACTTTGAAGAATTTACATTCTTTGTCGTTTGCTTGATGGTTTCCATGGCATACTGCACATATAAAGTCTGACACGATATGGCAATTTTCATGAGAGTGTTCTTCTGAACAAAATCGGCATCTTATCTTGCTTTTGCATTGATTTTTTATATGTCCATAACGCCAGCATTTGTGGCATTGCATTACAGATTGAATGTAAGGACTAACAGCACACCTAACCGAATACATTGAGACGTATTCTGGCAGATAGTTACCCCTGAACACTATTTTTACCATTTGTGATTTCATATTTATTTTTTCTAAGTTTCTTTTTTTAATGCATTTGACCTCTAATATTTTGATATCCGATCTAATAACATCCATGATTTCTTGCTCATCCATGTCGGGTTCAACGTTAAAAATAATGCCGGTTCTGTATAATTTATGTCTTGGGATGTACGTTCGTATGTTAAATTTTTCCAAAATTTTCTCTTTGATTAATTTATTAGCATAAAAGTAGTCTTTAAATACTAATTTGATTTTGTTTCTCCCGATCTTTGAGATATCTATGATATTTTTGCTTATGTTAAGCGATTGTTTGAATATCAATCTGCCTAAAGCTAGATTGTGAAATCTGCCAATGCTTTCGTTAGTTGATTCTGCAAAAACCGTATACGGTCCTTCATCATATGGTTCATAATAATTAATTTCTTCGTTTATTTTATTATTTCTAGTGTTATCTTCATTTGTCATATTACTTTCTTCATCCATCATTTCTATCCAACTTTTACTTTTTCCAGTGCTGCTGCAACCTGGGTTATCCTCCATATTTTCATTTAATGTTGTTACTTTGTCTTTTTTAGAATCCAATTTTATCAATTTCTTGATTAATTCTTCGGGTATATTAACCGTTTTTAAACTAGCTTTATTCTTGCTTCTTTTATTGTTTTTTCGCAACATAACTTTATTGTCATCACCATTCATATTATTTAAATTCACTTGATTTATCGATGTATTATTATCACTCCGCGAATTATTTTCCACATTGCTCGGTAAAACTGTTGTATCTAAAAATTCACTGTCACTTTCTTCCGAAAAATCACTTTCCATTACTTCATCATTGTTGATAACATTAATCGATTTGCCTATTTGGATGCCTGTTTCGACCTCCGTGCTATTGTATTCCTTATCTATCACTGCAGGTATTGATACCCCGCCGGGTTCGAACGGTTTATACTCCATTATAAACCATTACTTATATAACACTTTTATTGTACTTACTAGTCGCTCCGATCCGTTCAGTTCGGTTGCTCGAGCTCGAATGCCAGTTTTTGATATTAAATTTATATCAACGAAATACCTTTTTCTTATATAGAAGTCTATATATATATATATATATATATATATATATATATATATATATATTTTTTTTTTTTTATATATATTTATTAACAGCAATCAAAAATTATAAATTTTTATAAGCTATTATGCTAAGTTTTACAAATAAACATACATTACATAAAAATTACATATACATATACATCTATACAAACACAAACAAATATACAACATGAATAATTATGTGAAATAATATTATAGTATTCGAATCTCTCCAGTGAGAGATTTACAAATAAGTGCTAAGTTGTATCAGTGGGCCATTTTCGTTTGAGTCTTCTCATTGGCGGTACATTGAGCAAAGATGTTACTAAATCATTCGAGTGAAACTCTAATTTTAACAAATGATTATTTTTTCTGTCATTAATAACTTCTTGAACAAATGGAACTTGAAGATCGTTATGAATTATATAATTTGAGACATACCAAGGAGCGTCTGTTATTGTCCTAAGTGTTTTTGACTGGATTCTTTGAATCATTGCAATATTAGATTTTGAAGCACTGCCCCATATTTCGGCTCCATATGTCCAGATCGGTTTGAGTATTGTCTTATAAATAAGTATTTTGTTTTCTATAGACAATTTTGACTGTTTCCCAATAAGCCAGTTAAGCTCTTGGGATTTTAATCTAATTTGTTGAATTTTATATTTTATATGAGTTTTCCAAGTCAATCGCCTATCTAGATGAATTCCAAGATACTTCACGGATTCAGACTGCGGTAGCAGTTCATTGTTAAAATATACTGATGGGCATGTATCTTTTCTCAGAGTGAAGCATATGTGCTGGGATTTGGATTCATTTATTTTAATTTTCCATGCATTTGTCCAATCTGCAATAATATTGAGGTGGGATTGCAATTTATGTGAAGCTCTAATTGGATCCTTATCTACAGCTAGGATGGCAATATCGTCGGCAAAAGTTGCTATTGTTGAGTTAAGTCCAGTCGGAAAATCGTGGGTATACAATACATAAAGGAAAGGACCTAGCACGCTGCCTTGAGGAACACCAGCTTTCATAATATTAGGCGGAGTTAATGCCATATCTACTCTGATTTTAAATTGTCTATTGCTCAAATAAGATTCAAAAAATTTAGCATATGCTGGCAATATTTTTTGTATCTTATAGATAAGTCCTTCGTGCCACACCTTGTCAAAGGCTTGACTTACGTCAAGGAATGCTGCAGAGCAATATTTTTTAGACTCGTATGCTTTGTTGATAGTGTCGACTAATCTATGGCACTGCTGGATTGTTGAGTGTCCTTTGCGGAACCCAAATTGATGTGCAGGAATGATATTATTAACTGCAAGAATGTCTTCCAATATCAATCTTTCAAGTACTTTAGATAAATTTGGTAAAAGACTAATAGGTCTGTAAGAACTTACTATTTTTAAATCCTTACCCACTTTTGGAACCATTTTAATAACAGCAGTTTTGAAAGCTGATGGCCAATAATTGAGCCTAATGATAGAATTAAAAATATATGTTATGAGAATATATCCCTTTTTAGTAAGTTCTTTTAAAATTTTTGAAGAAATTTGATCAATTCCAGGAGACTTTTTGTTTTTAAAGTCTGAATAGATCTATAGACTCTTTTGACAGTGAAGAATTTAGTAGAACAGTTCTGGGTGCTTATAGATTCATCTGCAGACAATTGCAAAGGAATATTAGGATTAGACATGTTAGGTGAAAAAACAGAGCACAAATAAGTTGAAAAAAGGTCGGCTTTTTCGTATTCACTTCTTGCCCATGAATTATTGCTCGAATTTATTCTGATAGGTAAGTTTTCAATAGTCGGTCTTTTCTTGCATGGCCTCCAGACTGAATTGTCGAATCTGTTAAGATTTTTAACGTAGTTATTAAAATTACTTTCATTAAATTCTCTAATTTTTCGTTTTAGAGTATTGCTTATATTATTATAAGTTCTCTTATCTGAAGGATAATGTGATTGTTGCCATACTCTTCGAGCCACGCGTTTCTCAGAAATTAATCTTCTTATTTCTAAAGTGGTTGAGGGTACTTTTCTAGTTTTAATGTGATCAGGGGTAGATAATTTAGCTGAGTGTTGTAAAGTTTCTACTAGATCATCCAAAGCTTTCTCTATGTCAGTAGGAGATTTAAGTCTAGTGTTTAAGCTAATTTTACCATCTATAGTATGCCGAAATAAGTTCCAATTGGTACTATTGTTGTGTAGCACAGGAAATTTAGTTTTAGATATATAGGTAGAATTTATCGAAGCTAATACTGGAGAGTGGTCTGAAGATAGGTCATAGTTAGGCCCGACTTCAACGTATGTTTCACTAATTCCAGAAAAAATAAAAAAGTCCAATAGATCTGGTATACGTGCTGGATCGCTAGGCCAGTAAGTAGGTGAACCTGTAGAAACTACATTAAAATTATTCTGTTGGATGATATTGTTTAATACTCTGCCTTTAGGATTCACTAGTCGAGAGCCCCAATACGGATGTTTGCTATTGAAGTCACCACCGATAAAAAATTTAGGTCCTAGAGTTTCAAAAAATGTTTGGAACTGTTCGTCTTGGATGCTATGTCTTGGTGGGCAGTAAACTGCAGATATTGTTAGATCATAAGAAAAAAATTTCACTTTTATTGAAGTAGCTTGAATGTAGATTTCACTAAAATTTGTCATCGGAAAATGTGAGATGTTTGATTTAACAATAATTGCAGTGCCACCGTGTGGATTACCGCTTGGATGAGGAGTTTGATACGTCGTGTAGTAAGGAATGACAAAATTAGAATAGTGGGTGAAATGAGTCTCGCTCACTAATAGTATATCGATTTTATTATGTGTTAAAAAAACTTTTACTTCGTTCTTATGCTGAGATAGCCCATTGGCATTCCATAATGCTACTCGAATAAATTTACCCATTATTTGAATTTGTTTACTAATACAGAAAGCATGTTTATTATCATGATATTCTGTTGCATAAGTTGCTGACACATAGTTTTGAATTCATTTAGTATAACTAATAATGTATTGTTGGCTTGATTATTGTCTTCGTAATGATTCATAGATTGTTGTTGCCTAACCGCCTGTGAATAACTCAAGTGCTGAGAATATAAAGGTTTGTTTACCTGAGGTAAGCTGCGTTCAGGCTTGTGCAGAGCGGAACTAGGGTTAGAATTAAATTCAGTTACGGTATTAAATTTATTGTTCTTATTAACAAGACTTTGATAGTATTCACATTTAGAGTAATTGGAGTTATGGGGGCCGCCACAAAAATAGCACGTGCCCGGAGCTTCTTTAGCTTTAGTGCAGAGTTGATATATATGTGGTCCACCACATCATAGACAAACAACGGGCCGGTTACAATAGGATTTTGAGTGACCATACATCTGGCATCTTCCACATTGTATAATTTTGGAAGGCTTTAATGGATTCTCAAAATGGATAATTTGATTGAAAATTTTGTTTACCTTGAATATTGCTGAATTGTTGTTAGATGGCTCTAAGTCAATATAAAACATATTGAGTGGTTCTTTACTTTTTGGGTGAATAACATTTATTATACTTCGTACTTTATGTCCTGTTTTTTCAATTTCGGATTTAATATCTGCTATATTGGTAGTATGATGAATATACTTGAGTACGACTCTGTACGCTCGTTCTGATTTTATCTGATAAGTATGGAAGACTACTCTAGTTTCACGTAAATAGTGTATTAAATTCCTATAACAGTCGCTATCTATCACATTAATTTTGACACTGTTGTCCGCCATTGTTTTTGACGAAAACTGGTTTGAATTTAATATAGAATTAATACTTCCGATCATTTGTGCATAGTTTCTCACACCATAAATAAATATTGGCGGAATGTCTTTTTTTATTGGAATATTAGTTGAATTGTCATTCTGATTCATAGATGATTCATTAGTATACAGGGCGCTAAATCTATTAGTTGTTTTGATATTATCATTAATTAAATTGCCCGTTCGTCTTCTTTTAAAGCCGTGATGAACTTCCTGCCAGGGATTAGGGTTTGAGTCTAATGTAGCAGCCGAGTCCGTAGCTGTTGTTGATGAAGTTGAGTCCATAGCTGTTGTTGATGGAGTTGAGTCCATTGCCGATGTTGATTGAATTGCGTTCATAGACGAATTTGATTGAACTGTTAAGTCAATAATTGCTGACGCATTGCAGCTATTAATATTGTTTAAATGATTTTGAACAAAAGCTGAATTCGTTGTTGATTCGTCACATAATATTTGATTGGTTTGAACCAATGGCGGAATTAAAGATTTGCTCCCTTCCGAAGGGAGCATTGTAAATAAAAACAAAGAAAAAACTAATAATAAATGTCTGCTATATCACTTAGTAGATAAACTTCACTTTAACAAAAAATAAAAATCACTTTTTAGAAAAATAATACTTCACAGTATATAATGAACGATAGGTCTTCACTCGACGAGAGCTCAAGCGAGAGTCATATATATATATATATATTGAGTTGTTTGATAAAAATGAACTGCGTAGTTAAGATATTATTATAGTATTTATAACGTTACATAGTAGAACTTTTGAGTTCTTATTGTTGTATAATAATAAAACGAAATCTTCAAAACATGTTGGGTGAAAGAATAAACTATGAAAAAGTAAACAAAACTTTTACTTTGTACACAGTGGTCATAAATTTATTATTCACACAAATTAATTTTAATAGTCATCAAATTAGATTAAGCTACTCACGATGGATCATTAGTTTAATGATCATTGGATATATGCACATCAAATTATCAGATACTTGAAAGAGAATTTATTAATGAGTAAAAGTTTTGTTTGCATTTTATTGGGTTCTGTACCAAGATTTTTAACTTTCAAAGTACAGTTGTATGGTTCAAACAAATATCTTCGACGTTTTTGGACTGCATGAAATAATGCGATCCAGAAAACATTTGGTTCGTACTGACCTCTCGAGGTACTAGTCTAGCTAGTTTCGCAGATACGGAGCGCAAGAGGTGAATCCGATTAGAATGATTCGAAAAATATTTTGCTTGTGTCGGCAGTGTAAAGACATGTTTTATCAAAAAAAATTGAAATTTTCAAGACTTTGAATAAAATCGATATTTTCAATAAAAATTCAATATTTAAAAACAATCAATATTTCTAAAATTTTCAAAAATTAAAAAAAATATTATTTCTTAAAAAAAATCAAAATTCTGTAAAATTTAAAAAGACACCAAATTTAAAAAAAAAATGTTTTTTTTTCAAAAATATCAAAATCTGCAAAAAAGTGAAATTTATGAAATTTCTTAGAATAAATTTCACTTTTTGTGTTTGTAGAATATGCTCGTAGCCATATTTAAATATTTATAGTATTTATAATAATCTATTCAGAAATATTTTAAACACCTGTTAATTATTGATCATTGAATCATTTTTATTGATTATTGATTATCTTCATTCTACGAATGTTTAATTACGGTATACAAAGTAAAAGCAAATTTCCTTAAAAAACAATGCCAACTAATATTTAACTTTTTACTGGATCTTCGAAACAGCGTTGAAAATTTTATCGTGACAATATAAAAAGTTGCAAAGTAACAATTGTTATTGATTGAGTTGATTACTTAACATTCGAGTTAGCTATGCAAACATGTATCAGTATGAGTCTATGCAATTCCTTAAGCTGTAGCAAAGAACATATACGTAGTGATCCTTTTGACTACTATTTATCGACGCTGAGCGCGGTATGATTCGCTCCTTGTGTCAGCTGCAAGAATACACGTTCGCCTGATTGAATCTCATAGAGCTGCTTGATGCACAAATAACACAAGAGAATAACATCGTAACATTTAATATAGTTACAACACATGTCTGGATATATTATGGTGTTTTAGCATTGTTGTGCTATGCATTACAAATGCACTGTTGTATCTAAAATATTTTATTTTTTGAAATAGATAACTTATAGACAATTCGAGACAAAAGGTATATGAAGAGATGAGTAGATGATGATGATGAAGATGAAATGCGTAGATAGTAAAGAAGACAAGAAGTGTAAAGATGAGTGGGACAGTATATACGATAAGAAGAATAAGATTTAAATGAAGCATATAGTATGAAACTAACAACAAATATTGTACAGAGTATGATTATATAGAAGTAATGTTGTAGGTAGCTAAATGCTCAAGTAAGCAAAGCCAAAAAAAATACATTTTGGCACGTAATTTTTGTACAATAAACAAAACTTATAAATTTATGTATTGGCTGTTCTGATCAAACTTCGTTTGTCATATTTCTGGTATTAGCATATTTCCGTGATCATAAATTTGTTGGTCGTTATATTTCTATTTGAGGTCATGAACTATTAAATTTGATAAATTTAGGTTCAATGAAATTTTATGTAGGGGGAAGACCCCAAGTGGCGGACACCTAAGGTTATTTAAAAATGAATCAAAAAATATTTTACCAAACGTTTATTAAATTATGACTTATGTTAGAAAACAAAGTTAGAAATCAAACTAAATTAACAAAAACGCAATCTTTGCTAAACAATAATTAATACAATCAATCAAACTTTGGTAACAAAAAATAGGATTTTACAAAGTAGCACCTAGTATCGGACATTTCAAAATAACCAGCCTTGAACACATATGTAGCCATCTTCACACTGTGAAAGGTCTGCACATTTGTGTTTAACGAATATTCTTAGATATTGTAAAAAATCATTAATTATCCACCCTTTTGGCTGGGCCACACCGATGATCACAGCTGGAGCATTCATCATAAGATTTTCATTCTTTGACTAGAAAATACGAAAAATGGGGGTATGTAGTGACCGTTAGCACTCATACAGAACAAAATTAAATAATTAGAATAAATTACATCAATTCTCACAAGAAATATCGATATGTTTACTTTCGGCGCTAAGGGACGACTTAGTGTCCGGTGCTAAGGGACAGACATGTTTGTTCATTTAGTGGTACCTACTAAAATTGTTTAAAATATCTAATAATATTCTACCATTTTACGGATAACAATCAAGTACTACTTTCATTTCTGAATGCCACTAAAATATAAATGCAGAAATACACTAGAAATACTTCCATTGATATTTAGGAGACGCCGTATTTTTGCGCCTAAGACAACAAAGGGTTGCTCCCTCCATGGCCGTGTGCCTGACAGGTGAGTCTCGGCGCGTTATCCTGCACCTGTGTGCTGCTCGCGCCCCTTTCGCTCATATTTTGAAATGAAAAGATTTATACTCGCTTAAATAATACGTGTTACATAGAGTGTCCGGCTTTAGGTGCTGTCCGGCGTTACGGGACTTCTCCCTATTGGTTTTCGGCGGTTTGCATCAACCAATGCCTTTATCGCGACTTTAGCAGCATCAGCCGTACTTCTTGATCGTGGTGCATCTTGGACATCAAAATACCAAGAACGAAATTTAGCAAACCAGTTTTGGCATCGTTGTACTATGAACACATCATTTCAATTCACATCACAATTTTGTCTTGACTTGAACTGTATTTTTACCTTTTTTATAGCGAATGAGTAAACTATGTCGAAATAACGGCTTCATTCTAATCGTATTCAAAGTGGCACGCTTCAAAAACTACTGCGTGTAATTGATTAGAATTTTTCACACACAAATTTTAAAATATAAGCTTACAAATCATATAATAATTATACGGCTCAAGTATGATGTTCTGTGAAAAAAACGAAGTGACTTTCCGAACAACCTTATATAAGACAATACTTTAATATATATTTTAATATTGTAATAATTAAAAGCATATATAATTGAAACATATATAAAATAATTGGCGTCTAATATATAAATAAATAAATAAAAGTTTTATCAAACAGCTATATATATATATATATATATATATATATATAATGTGTGTGTTTTTGTCTGTATATAGTCATATATAATGTACAATTTTGTAGTATTATATCCGTGAGTACGTGCGGGTGCTATTATCACCCGTGGGGTAGCGATTCAATTAATATGTTCTCGATTCTAGCTTGGCTATTAAGATAATGTGAGGAAAAGCTTCATATCAATCATTTTTTCTAGACGAGAGTTTTCTCACTTTTTCCCATATATTTCGTGAGCATTCGAGCCATATTTCATCAACACACAACCGAATTTCACCGTGATCTATCACGTGCTCGGTTCCGTCATTTTCCGTTACACACTTAGGCTATTGTGCCAAAATCGTCAACTAAAACACATTCCCAAGATTAATATGATGCTTTTATAATATTCTCGATTTTTGTAATTTTCATCAAATGATGATTTATTCTCACATCAAAATTTCGTATGAATTATGCGCTGCTTAACTTAAGCAAATGATTAAGTAAAATATATAACAAGATATCATTTTTGTCTCGGTTCGGCATATTGTTATTTTTACACAGGGGATCCCTTAGCATATAATTAAATTCGGCGGTCGTAAAATGAGTTATTACCTTTCTTACGCTTTATGGTTTACGATAACATAAAATTATTATTATCATTTCGCGCAAAATAATTTTAAGTGCACGGTGATACTTTAATAAAGTACGCGGCGGATTATAAATATTACATTGAGAGGATTGGTGATAAAAGATCGGAAGGAAACGTAACGAGTGATATAAGGTTTTATAGACATGCAATAAATTGATAATCATCGTAACTCTTTCATTTCATACTCAACTGAGATTTTTTTCTTGTTCTTGAACTCGTATTACACATTTTTTGGATGCGAAACTGCAATTCATCTTACTAACATATAGCTAAAATTATTTATTTTTTGAACAGCGATCGAAATTTAAGACTCCTATACGCTGTCGCGATGAATTCACTTATCTAATTTTGTTGGTTTTATAGATGGTAATCGTATAGTTGCCCTGCCTCTATAATATAAATTTTATTATTATAATTTCTGTAATTCTGGTAATTTTTTATTGACGCAGCAATGCCGGGTAAAGGCTTTTTTACTTGAAAATATTTTGCTATAAAGTAAAATAAAATGTAATTACTGCTTGACATCAGGCTGCCCGAAGCGGATATCTAACCTGGGATATCTATTTAAAATCCAATAGCTGTAACCAACTGTTCGTGGGAGAGCTCAGCCTATAAGATTTCATTTTTAAAATGTTATTTTATCAAATAAATGAAGAATAAAATAATTAACGTAATTTATAATATAACGAGCATTAAACCAATGAAGAATTATTTAATTAATTTAACGCTTATTCATTAATTTTTATTTTGATAATAAATTGAATCTAATTATCAGAATTTCCAAATTATTTTTGAATTAATTATGACCATAATGGAAAGATTTTTCTGTTTATAGCCTTCTGTGCATTCAATAAATAATAACGAGAGAAAGTATTTTTGTTAATTAAATACACGGAAAATTTGAAAGTTGTTTTATGTGATTAATTGCACTCATATATATTTATTTTATGTTTTATATATATATATATATATATATATATATATATATATGAGTAAATAAATAAATATTTATATAAATAATAGGGCGACAAAAATTAATTACATATCAAGTATATCACAACAAATACAAATCAAATAAACCACTTTCTGGCTATGTTTAGTAAAACTCCCAGGTAATTCATACTTGTGTTTTTTTTGTGTTTTTTGAAAAAAATGTTTTTTTTTTCCTCATTGGCGTTGTAAATTGGAACGTTTAAATTGAATTTTTTATTTTAATTTTGAAAAAATTTTACAAAGTAATAGCTACATTTTCAACCAATAAAAACTATAAATTTATGGGTGCATTTTTACACAGATAACCATATAAATAACCTTGATTTGGTATTTCGTCAGAAATATTTATCAGCTGAGATAAAATAACTGTCAATTTCATTTAGGACTAACAAAATTGCTTTATTAAACTTAATTTACTTATTTATTTGCATTTTTTTATGTTTTACATCTATGACGTTGTAATGGTTCTGTTGGTCTTTTATACGCCATCCAGGTGTAAGCTTTTATATAAAGAAACGGTTGAATCTAACTTAGAAATAACAATACATCTTATAAAACAATTAAATAACGTATATTTAAAAAAATATATCAAAATCTTTTAAACTAAGTGCTCACAAATTAAAAAACTTGCAACGAAAGAAAATGCTTTTGTTGTTATAACATTCTCAACTTCACTAGTTTTTGAGATATGGACGGTGGACCTATTTACCCGCAAACTTTTAAGCCCCGGTGTATCATATAATTAAATAAATGAAATTATATATATATATATATATATATAATTAAATTATAGTAACGTTTTTCTTTATTTTGGTCCTGTAATTAGAATTTGAATCAAATATGTTTTTATTGATCAAATACATAAAAATAAAATCTGTACTTAGTTATACATATACCTAGGCTTACAATACCGGGATTTCGTGATCTTGTTAAAAAAAATACCGGTATTTCGGGATTACGAAAATCTTGTTAAAAATTTAACTTACACAATACACATACACGAGTTTTACACTTTATTTGTGTATTGCCGACTCGGCTCAGTCCAGTATGGCACATCTTGTCGATGCCGGTAAGATAAAGCGATTGTTTATATATTATATACGATCTAATGAATGAAACTCATTTATACAAATTATTAGTCGTCCACGTGCATTGTCCTCATATCTAATTCGTTATCAATGATATTTTAAACAAAATATACAGTCGACACGTTATAATGCTCTATATTGTACATCTTCCTTTCAATCATTCGTATTATCGTATTCATTATTTTTTTATAACTTATAAAAATTTACAAGTCAAATCATTGAGTGATAAATAGTTTGATAATCAATAATAATATTGGTCTCGTTGCAGATTCTTAGAAATCGTTCATATAGAATAATTTTATTTATTTATTAGGCAATCAGTAAATACAATAATTTTCTATAAGCCTTTGTGAAGTGTTGATGTCTATTTATGATTTGTTTATAAACTAAATACACTATACTAAGTACTAATTCATATCGACTAATCATGTACTCGTATTATTTCTTTATGACAATTGTGCCGACAAGTGTAGCATGAGGAAAGGCTTTTTCGGCTTGTTATATTTGTACTAAAATTCGGCCCTCAAAGATTAAGTAATTGATTGTTTATAATTTTTAGAAACATATTATAATAAACAAAGTATAAGTTATTAAATATATAATTCCATACGAGCCTATTATATGTAAAGTGTAACATAGAAGTTAATATATAATTGTTTACTTGCACGTTTTCTTTGTATTCATCTACTCTATGTGATAAAATAATTCATATGTACTCATTTTAAAACAATAATAATGTTAATATGTCAATATAAGAAATGCAGTAACTAAAAATATGACTAGTAAAATTTTCATTGATAATACCGGTATTAATACCGGGATCCCGGTGTAACAAATTTCAAATATCGAATACCGGTATTCAGATTTTAGTACGGTATTGAAAGCCCTACATATACCGCATGAACAATTTTTTTCTGGTGCATAAGCAATAAAATATGAGTATAATTTTTAATAAATTTACAAGTGTAAGTACGATACGAAAAATGCAAATTTTATCGTTACATTTTATTACGGCTCTAACTTCAAAACCATATTTTGATAAATGATGTCACGTTTGTAAATAAAAAAGAATATTTAAACTTTGTTTTTTATATCATTTCTCTCGTTAAATTTCTAATATTTTCCATTTATTAGTACACTTGATTCGCTTAATGTTTGTAAATATAAACCGAGCTTGCATAATTTATATATCGTATATATATGTATATTCCTTGAATTACCTTTGTTGTATCATTCTCTTTGGTGATTTTGTCAAAAGCATTAAGGCTAATTGGCTATAATTTATTCAAAATGATTGGAGCATGATTTTACTGGTTTTATATAATAGTTTAATTGACTGCGGCAAATCCGGCATTTATTAATCACTGAATGTTTGAAACGAATCGGTCGTTCAAACGAATTTTAACTACTGCCATTTGTACATGTCGCTTTGAGGTCTATGTATATTTGATCGAAATTTACCAATGTGAGGCAAACTGGGTGTAAAAATATTAATACTGTTTGGCTATTGCAATACATCCGCTGCTGAGCTAATCTGCTTATTTCATATTTCTTATACATTATTTTTTCATAAAAGGACTTTTTTATAGAGATAATAATATGTAGTATTTATTTTTAAAAAAGTGCATATTGCTTGATTTTAATAATATAATCAAACAATCAAAATTAAAATCATATACATTATTAACTACCAGCTTATATATATATATATATATATATATATATATATATATATATAGATATAGACATATAAATGTATGCTGGTTGCTTGTGTGTGATAAATAATACGTCCAGTCGCCGTAGAAATTGGGAAATCGCTAGGAAAATCCCGATACAGGTTTTCGGATATATCGATAGGAGCCAAGTGATGGCGTTTGACCGTCCTTAAGACTTTTTCTTAACATTTTTACGCTCAATTTTTATTTCTTAATTTTTTTATAACGCGAATGTAAAAAACACACATAACCCTAAGTTTTCAAACATGTACCACCAACCCCTATTTTGTAAGAATTATCTGAAAGATTTAACAGAAATTATATCTTTTTTCTTAAACCCTACGTCCGATCGTCGTGATAATTTGGGAAATTGTTAGGCAAATCTCCGCACAGGTTATCAGATATTTTGATTTAAGCCACGTAATAGAGGTTGGCTGCCCCGAATAATTTTGGCCAATTTTTATTTTTTTATATTTTTACAATACGTAATGAAAATTTTCTAATTCGTGTAAAAACACTTAAGCCTAAATTTTTAACCTTATACAACAAACCCCTATTGTGTTAGAATTATTGTAGTAATTATATTTTATTTAATTAATTAATAAATGGTAGGCTAGCAGACTGGTAGACAGGTAAACAGGCAGAGAGGTAAAGAAGTAAAATGATATATAGATATGTAGATATGTAGACTGATAAACAGGAAGACATGAAAATTGGTAGATAGGTCAACTGTATTTATGTGCTAAGCAGGTAATATGTTTGATTGATAAACAGGTTGATAGGTAAATTGATAGACATGTTACAGGTTGACAGGTATACTGGTGGGCAGGTGTATTAGTGGGCAGGTATACTGGTAAACTTGTAAATTGGTGGACTGGTAAATTAGTGGACTGATAAATCTATTGTCAGGTAAACTGGTACACAGGTAGAGAGGTAAACAGACAGTCATATAGACATGTAGACTGGAAGACAAGAAAACTGGTAGTAATGTAACTAATGTAAAAACAAGATGTAACAAATATCCATTTTTGTTCAAAATTTTAATTGAAAATAATACAGGGCAAGGCCTGAATTGGTACAGCTAGTATATTATACAAAAGTTCAGTTGAATTTCTCATCGCTCATACTTATATGTTACATTCATACCGAAACCAAATCCATAGTTTCAGAGGTGCAGATATGCGAAACAGACACGAAATGTCGTTGAATTTCTATCGTTCTATTTTATAACATTTGCATCTACATGCGCTATTTGTTCTATTCGACATGCATTCTTAGGACACAACAAGATATCCTTCAGATATAGTCGTTCTTCGCTTATATTTCAACGAAATACATATTTATTCGAGCATACCATATCGAAGTACATTTTTATTGCAAAACACAGAATACGTGAATTATAGAATTTGGGTAGATTTATATTTAAATCAGATTTGTGAATAAAAATTTAGGTATGTTTTATAAGGATTGCATTAAATAATTATCAACTTCCCTTATTGTAATCATGCAAAAATAAAACATTCAAGATGTTGCATATATCTTCACGTTTAGAGGGTTTTGAACATTCTGGCGTACCTTAAGAAAAATTGATGTATGTATGTGTGTATATGTTTTGTGCGGATGAAATTTTTTGTCAATATATATATATATATATATATATATATATATATATATATAAATATTTTATGATTAAAAATTCCAAGTCACAATGTTTGTTACCGCACTTTGCCGAAACGGCTTTACCTACTTTTACCAAATATATTCGTATTTAGTCCACTATTTGTTTTTCATCAAGTAATAAGAATTGTACACCTTAATGTTTTTTTTTAATATTTGAACATTTTTTTTGTTTTTATCATTTTATAAAGTGACAAAAAATACATATAACCCAAAATTTTTAGTTTTTATTACCAACTTCTATTTTTCATAGCCATTTTAGTAATTCACTTTTTATTCCGCGTTTAATCATTGAATATTTTTGGCATAATTTTAGTTAAGATTTTTTAGGCTTAAAAGAAAGGCTTGGATCTTTTTTTAAAAAACAATTAATCTTTGTTAAGGGTTGTCCAATTCTAATATTATTTTAAATTTTGGGATCGATTTTCTTTATTTTTTTTAATGTGGAATAGAAAAATACGTACAACTTTTTGTACTTCAAAATACTTATTTTTATCAAGGGTTGTCTACCGCTAACACCTTTTTTAAATTTTGGAATCAAGTTTCTTTCAATTTAATTGTTCATTATTGCTGATTTAAAAAATACATATAACTCTTAATTTTTACCCTACTTCCACAAATTTCTATTTCATACTTCATTTTAGTAATCGAGTGGTTTTACTGATTTTTTTATGATAAGGTATAAATTTTACTTTAGGAATTTATTTTTGTTTTTTCCTCCCATTTTCCGATTAAACAAATATTTCCCGGAGCACATAAACAGTACATAGTTTATAAATAGTTTGCATAAAGAGCAATATTTGCGAAAAAATTAATATTTAATATTAAAATTTGAAGATACAACAGCGACAGACAACGTATATAGTAATATTGACAACCTTATATGTATACGTTTCAGAAACAAAGGCGTGTGAGCATTTTGCTAAAAATATAAAAACATATTGAAGGAATGAATAATAAATCAATAAAATAGAAAATATTGTCTACTTATCAGGAAAAAACATTCACATACAAAAATAATAGAAACGCAAAATCATTGTCAGATAATTTACAATTATATTAAGTTAATATATGAATTAGTTTGTTATTTATTCAATGGCTTTTATAATGTTTACCTAAATGATAAAATATAAGTATAAAAGAATAATTGTCAATATTTAATTAATATTTTTCAATTCGACTATTCGAATATATTTATTACTTTTGTGTCTTTTTGTCTATAACTAATAAATATAATTAGTAATAAATTTTTACGTTTTTATCATTACGTTTTGTTGACAACCAATAATAAATATATAGGATGTGCATAATATATTCACTGACTAACGTAATATATTTTTTCGTGTTAAACATATAATTTTGGAATTATTAAAAATTCCGTTATATCACTAAAATGCTAACACGTTTATACTATTTTTATCACGGATTGCTCTCACGAAAACCACTTTTCCCGTACTTACTTCTACCATTAGATTTTTTATTTTGTAACCAGAAGGTTCGTGCATAATATTCCCGAGGCTAATAAAATTTACAGCGCATCTTGCATTAGAATTTTCTCTCAGAAACGTGGAAGATATATCTAGATTTTATTATGATGTGCTTACCTAGTCGGTGCAAATTTCGGTGGCATTAGCAACTTTTCGCTAACTCACTTCTTATATGCCTATTTTGTTGTCACATACTTTTTTCCGAGAGGAAAGAGAAAAATTGTCCTAGAAGTACAGACACTGAGATTCGATCATAAAATATTTGTTAAATTAAATTATATATTATTCAGTATAATGTAACTTATTGAAGGATACTACAGGAAATTTTTAATTGATTGGAACTATTCATTGCATATAAAACTAGTGTGAATTTCGAATTGGGTTATATATAACGTTTTAAACAAAACGTTCAAATACAATTTTCAAAGTACAATTTATTTTTATCAAGTACAATCCTAATTTCAATTTTAGGGTCAATTTTTATTATTTAGATTTTTCTTAATGCAGAATTGACATAATACATAAGGGGAAGTCTCCGAGTGCCGGACACCTAAGGTTAATTATAAATAAATCAAAAAATATTTTACGAAATGTTTATTAAATTATGACTTATGTTAGATAACCAAGTTAGAAATCAAACTAAATTAACTAAAACGCAAAGGGTTGCTCCCGCCGTTGGCTGTGTGCCCCCCGCGCCCCATTCACTTGTATTTAGAAATATAAAGATTTATACTCGCTTAAATAATACGTGATAAATAAAGTGTCCGGCGGCAGGTGCCGTCCGGCGTTACGGGACTTCCCTCCACATCTTTTTTCCTTCATTATGCCATTCAAATTTTGAAACCATTTTTTTTATTTTAACTTTCTACAATTTAAAATTGAAAAATAGATAAAACTCTTTTTACTTCGAAAAACCTCTAACTTTTTTCTTCAATTTTGAAATCATTTTTTTTTTTTAATTTTAGTTTTTATAGGGCAAAATTAACTCTCGTTCTACAAATCTCTATTTCATAATAGCCATTTTAGTAATAAAAAATTTTACACCACGCTTTCAGTTAGTGAATGTTTTTTTTATCAAAGTTTAATCCATATTTTCCTGACTTTATAATAGAGCATGAATTTTACTTAAAGGAATACAATTTATTTATATCAAGTATTGTCCATCCCTCCAATTTTCCCATTGTACAAATATTTTCCGATGCGCACAAACAGTACATAGTTGATAAATGATTTGTGTGAAGAGAAATTTTAGAAAAAAATAAATTGAATATTAAAATATGAAGATTGAATATTGAAATATGGAGATACATCAGTTTTTGATAGGGAACTAGGTACCATACAAATCTTTGGCAAAGCTGTAAAATTTTCCACTCTCTCAACTTTTTTCAATCTTAGTCAATTCGCTGGGAAGGCCACATAATGATGTACTTTGAATATGAGTTTTTGCATTTTGCTTTGTAATTCAAAAACTAATGATTTAAGTAAAAGCGCGGTAATATATCAAAATATTGAATCTTCAAATGTGCCAATTTGATTTAAATATAATCAATTTCAGATCAGGTTCTCACTTTTTAACACCCATTACACAGAAACATATATCTATAGCAACTTTGCAGTGGGTTAACTACTCATATATTTTTCGATAGCTACCCCTTACCTGTTATACCACATTTGCGGTCATTTAGTTATTTTTATACTAAACACTTTGTACTAGAAATATCTTTCATGACAAAACAACGTTTGCCGGGTCAGTTAGTACATTTATATATATATATATATATATATATATATATATATATATTATTTTTTAATATAAATCTGTCTTAGACCCTCGGACTAAATCGAAGTTTCTTAACAATCTAAAAAGTAAGTGCACATCGCACACAAGTTATTCAGAACACCAAAGCGTAACGATGCTCTGTAGGGATTCCAGAGCTGAAAAACGCGATTACGAGACCATAATTTGAATATTACGTGTAAAGATTTCAGGTAGTTTATCCCAGATACTCACATATCGTTACCAAGAATTTTCGGATTTATTCGGAATGATTGAAAATGAGATTTTATCACTAGTAACTTTTATTTAAAGGGGGTATTGTAATAGTTTAAAAACCCACTTTATCATTATTAAATCTAAAAAACAAAAAAAGAGTGCGCGTAAGGATCACGCGCGATTGAAGTAAAACTTATTTGCTACTGTACAAAGTAGCAAATTTAAGTTGAGTAAAAATAAATACATCATATAACAATTTTGAATAATGTTTATTAGTAATATGGTAATACTCGCGATGCACACATAGTAGTGTCAACCATTATACATATTTATATAATGATAAATTATAGTCCAAGAGCCAGGTGCAAATTTGGTTAATTATTTCTTCTCGATAGATAATTGGCGATACGCATCAGACAACAGTATCATAAAGCCCTATGACCGTCAGCTGTGGCACAGTGGGGGGGATGAGTAATTGTAACCTCCCACGCTTGAAGAAAAAAAAAAAAATTCACTCATTTCCTCTCGGCTAAAAGTTTATCAAGTTATAGCTAACCAAATACCTCAACAAAAAAAAAGTCAGCTGGTTATAACATAGTGCATTGTACGTCAGCTGATGGCTAGATCATGGGAAAAAAAATTTTCGCGATCATTTTCTATTTATTTATTTCATAATTCTGGCAAAACAACAAACGATAGAAAATGCACGTGTAATTACAAAAAAAAAAACATTTTCTAGTTGTTGAATTATTCTTAAAGATTAAATAACATTGTCATTCGAATTGTAATTTGTCATAATTTTTTTATAATAAATATTTTTCATCAAGTAACTAGTTAAATTATACTAAGCAAATTAATTATTAAAATATTGATATAGAATATTTGTTTCATCTCAACACTCATATTGGAGTGCTATGCCGAATAATTAAAGAGACGTCATTTCCTCCCACACGAAAATTTGTGAGCTGATTTTAAATTTAATATTGTGATGAATAAAAAAATCAGCTAGCAATAAGTCGAAGGAAACCTGGTCAGCTGATGCCTTTAAATAGTCAGTAAATGCTTCTGGCTAACTTCTACGTAACGACCTTCAAAGTATCAGCTGACGACCACCGAGATACAGCCAGCTGGCGTATATATTTATCAATTGTTACTTATAAGCTATCATCTGGTAAATTTCTAACCGAGAGGATATCACTGAAAGTGAAGATTTTTTTCCCATGATCTAGCCATCAGCTGACGTACAATGCACTATGTTATAACCAGCTGACTTTTTTTTTGTTGAGGTATTAGGTTAGCTATAACTTGATAAACTTTTAGCCGAGAGGAAATGAGTGAATTTTTTTTTTTCTTCAAGCGTGGGAGGTTACAATTACTCATCTCCCCCACCGAGCCTCAGCTGACATTCACGAGGCTTTATAGTTCGATTTTCTGATGCGTTTTACCAATTATCACTTGAGAGGAACTTGGTCATATAAATATGTTACTGGCTCTCGGACTATTATAAATTATATATTTTTAATAGCATTCAAAATATTTATTATATTTGAAAACAATAATGTAATTAAAGTCATACAACAAATATGGCATGATTGGTTTGTCATTGTAATTAGCATTTAGAAATGAACATTCATTAGAGAAATGAAGTAATTGCTGATTAATAAATTCTTTAATATTTGTTCACACGGTGGATTATGTTAAACAACGCCTAAACAAATATTGTTTTTGCAACATCACTCATCATGTAATTGTGTTTGAAGAACTTCGTGTAATTAAAATTAACATACATTTATTGACTGCTTGTACTTTTTTTACTTTTTCGCTGGCGTTATAATCTCATTCTTTGAACAGCTGTAATATCTGTCTTGCCTAAAAATATTTTCATTTTAATAACTTCAAAGATCTATAGAAACTACGAATAATATAGAAATAATTTCTAATCAATAAACTAACGTTTAATTGTTTAATTAATTTTTTATTATTAATTTGTTTTTTATTTTCAAGGAACAGGGTAAAATATTCTTCTGATTCAAACATTTTTCATTAAATCAAGATTAGTACTACGATGTAACTTTAAAAGATTTATTTATCTATGTCGATTTCCTTGTTGGTATAGGTACGCATACAACGTCAATGCCGGTACGCATACAACAACAGATCTCTATTCACATTCACTGCTAATCACAATCGAGCCGTATAGAAATGATCTCATCGAGAGCGAATGACGAATCATTGGCACTCGATTCTTATCTGCTGTAACGCACTTCCGTTGCATTTGTACGGATTTACGAGAACTTTTACTTCGAAATATTATTTATTTATTGCGAATGTTTAATGCTTTTACATAATTAATCATTTTATCATATAATATATAAGTAGCTTCGACGTACGTGTGAATTATTTTAACATTAATATTAGTTTTTTAATTCACGCTTAAATATGATATACATTATATTGTAACTTATTAAATTAAACACTAAGCCACTTTTATACAAATTTTTATTCAAACCAATTTGGTGCTATGGTATACAATTGTGGGGCAGTGCTTATAATACTAATATAGAAATAATACAGAAATTTCAAAACAAATTTTTGAAAATTGCCTTAGGAGCTCCAAAATATATTCCCAACTGAAATGGAAAAGTGAACCATTTACAATTTTTAATAATTTAAGACTGAATATTAACAAACACTTATATAACCTTTAAGATAAATAAAGCTATCAACAATTTTTTATGCTTCTATTAACTTTTAATGCAATTTTTTTATTTATTTAAATTTTATTATATATATGTATATATATATATATATATATATATATATATATATTGATTTTATTAAAAAAATATTTTTATTTTTCTATAGGATAAGCTCCACATAATGTGATTTGTTAATTTTAAGTTTCCTTAACTCTTTAGTTATTTAATATTCATTGACGCAAATAATCCTGAAATAAAATCAATTGTAATTAAATCAGATTTATATTAGTTAGTTAACTAAAAAATGCAGTTAATATAATATTAAAGTTTATAACATATAGCCGGCCGCTGTCCATAAGTAAAAACTTATAATAATTTGAAATATTATTGATTTGATTTTAATCATTGTATTTTTTTTGCAATACTAAATTTATTCGATCATGTTTCTCTGAATAAATTACAATTATTATAATTAAAGTTTATTAATATTTATGAAACTCAGCGAGATAGAATTTTATGGCAAATATAGCAAAGTTAATTAAAATGTATTATTTTATTATGCAATTATATAATAAATACATATGTGATTAAATAGCGCCTGATTTGCTTGAATAATTAATTATTTATATTACCATTCATTGTTTCCTAATATTATCTGATAAAACACCAGAAAGCAATTTATTTAAATGTGACACGTGCAATTGCATTTCTGCTTTGCACATTTCCCATTATATTTTAATTAATATTCAAAATATTTTTAATAATTTTAATCAAAAAATCATACATATGTATTATTAAGTTTTGCTGTTCTGCATATTATTCTAAGTAAATTTCAGCATATTGATAATTTTTTGATTATCTTAATATTTTTAGGTCATTCTCTAAAGATGAGTCCAATTCACAGTCAGGAGCAAAATTATCCCAATCATACATAAAAAAATTCATATTTCTTGTAAACATAAATAGAAAGTCAAATTTTATGTAATATTTGAAGACACCCTACAAAGTAAGAATATAAAAAAAATCGTAATACGCTTGGTTTGTGTTTTTGAACATTACAATACATAGATATACTTTTGCACCCTATGTAAAAAATGAACATCTACATGTTTTAATATTTAATTCGCAGCTTATTTGATATTCTAACTTCTACCAGTCATTTTGGCATACATTTCACAAGATTTGTGTAATTTTATCCCATTGTTCTAGAAGGCGATAAGAATTTGAGTGATAACGGTAGTCAATCATAATTCTTCAGAAGTGACCTTTTAAAAATAATCTTAAGTTATATATTAGATGGAAACACTGTAGATCACAAAAAAATTTTAAATTTTTTTTTTATTTATTTATTTTGTTTTGCTGACAAATTTGCAGTGTATTTTTAGTCGTTATGGTGCTAAAAGCTATTTCACTTTCAGCCACCGGTATATTTTCTATAATTTTGTTTCAATTTGTCAAGATATGTTTCTTTTTTTAAAATTTTGTCAATTTTTAAAATAGATTTATTGCCGTAAATAATTATATATCCCCAAACTATAACAATACTTTCTCTCTAACGATGAAATCCTTGAGTTTATCAAGAGGTATAAGTCATGAAGGATGGCGATTGAATTTGTATAATTTTACCCGATGAAATTGAAATTAATAAATACTCTTCAGATAGAAAACAATGCAGTTCAAAAAAAGACGAAAAAGGATAAATATAGGGTTATATGAATGAAGTTTGCATAAGAAGATCTATTCTAAAAATTATTTATATTTATTGTGGTATTGGTTTAGTTTTTACAATTTAATTGCTTAAAGTCAAATTGGACCTATGTGCCCCGCCCTACTGTATGCTAGTTTGATTGCATGATTTACGTCTATATTTAGAGTGTAATAGCGTCCATAATTTGTTAAATGCTTGAAGCTGTAAAAAGCAGATTAAGTAAATATGCAAATGAGACAAAGCCATAATAGAGTTTCTAATAACCTTTAAATCTTCGTACAGAATGATCTTTTACTAGTTTGAGTGTGGGATGTTATCCCTGAAGACAAAAACGGTTTTTAATTTGAAAAGTTAATATTTACATATTAAATATAAACAGAACGCAATATTTCATCTTCGACTTTTAGTTTTGTTAATAGCCTCGAAGGGAGCATACAAAACAGTTTACGTTTGTGTATACAAAATAAACTTGAGATAGACATTTCGGCCCCGGGGCCATTGTGTTATATTTCAAGGTTTGTTTATCCACCATTTCTATTTTGTTTTGTCTAGATATATTCTTTAGATCTCCCGCCTTCGTCTTCATGTGAATTGAATGTCTGAATCAAAGGTTTTTTCTTTCCACATGTCTTTTGTTTGATCCCGAATTCGTTTTGAAACAATCCTTATATAATCTAATCTATTGCGGGGTGCAGAGATTATAACTGTTAGAGATATATACCAGACAGAATGCTGTGCGTTTACTCTATTGTCATTTTCCATTCCGCGTCCTATATGCCTTTTTGCCTTGGAGGCACTGAGTCACGATCATTCTCAAATCTTTATTTTATTTTGTTTATTCATGTATTTTGTTATTATATTAACGAGCAATTATGCAGACCTATTAATAAAGTGGCTTCACATATGATGATATCCAGTCTCTGTTTAATGAATACTATTAGGCTAGAGCTGACCTTAAAGATCCGTGAGTAAAAAGGTCTACCATCGACATCTCAAAAACAACTAAAGTTTAGAACTTTAACAACAATTTTTAAAAGTAGAGCGCAAAAGATTTATAACCAGTAATTGATAACCAGTAGCACCTTGATTTTTACGACGTTGCTATCGGAAGATGATCGGTAGGGGGAAGTCCCCGAGTGCCAGACACCTAAGGTTGTTTATAAATAAATCAAAAAATATTTTATGAAATGGTTATTAAATTATGATTTATGTTAGATAACAAAGTTAGAAATCAAACTAAATTCTAAAATCAAAAAATAACCAGCATTGAACACATATGTAGCCAAATCCACACTCTAGAAAATCACTAATTATCCACACTTTCGGCTGGACCACACCGATGCTCTCAGCTGGAGCACTAATCATAAAATTTTCATCCTTTGAGTAGGAAATAAGAAAAATGGGGGTATGTAGTGACCGTTAGCACTAATACAGAACAAAATTAAATAATTATAATAAATTACGTCAATTCTCACAAGAAATATTAATATGTTTAGTGTCCGGCGCTGAGGTACGACTTAGTGTCCGGTGCTAAGGAGCAGACATTTTCGTTCATTTGGTGGTACCTGCTAAAATTGTTTAAAATATCTAATAATGTTCTACCATTATACGAATAACAAACAAGTAACTGTTATCTTTGAATGCCACTCAAATATAAATGCATGAATACACTAGAATTACTTTCATTGATATTTTGGTAACGCCGTGATTTTGTGCCTAAAACAACAAAGGTTTACTCCCGCCGTGGCCGTGTGCGTCACAGGTGAGTCTTGGCGCGTGATCCTGCACCAGAGTGTCCACTGCGCCCTTTTCAATAGTATTTTAAAATAAAAAGATTTATACTCGCTTAAATAATACGTGTTAAATAGAGTGTTCGGCGTTAGGTGCCGTCCGGCGTTACGAGACTTTCCGCTAATGTTTGAAAATTCAAAGACGTAGATATCAAAAGATTTTTTTCCGTTGTTAATTGTTTTGGTTGCGAACATTGTTGCTTAATATACGAGACCTCAATATAATTTTTAGGTACACGTTATTTAATTGTTTCATAAGATGTATTATTAATTTAAAGTTAGATTCAACGGTTTTTTATGTAACCTCTATAAAAGCTCAAAAAATGCAATTTTGCAAGAGATAATTTTTTTTTTTTTTTTTTTTTTTATTTTTATTAAAATGGCCTCGTTTTATCCAAACATTTTAGCCAATATCCATTGAATACATATTATAAAATACAATACTATACATTACAAAATATTTCTTCTGTATGAATATATAAAAAACGAGAAAAATTATTAATAACATATCTTCATTAACTTGATTTCTATAAGTCACTACAATTTTATATTGCACTCATTCATGAAATCCAGCAACACTCTATATATTCCTATATTACTCTCACTAATAATGTGTCTTGCATTTATTGGAAATTGTACTTTTAGCTGTTGTAGTCTTTTATATAATTTCTTCCGTTCATTTTTATATAATTTGCAATTCCAAAATATGTGGTCCAATGTGTCTAATATGATACTACAAGCACAAAATGGGTCTTCTTTGATACCGATTCTGAATAGATGACTGTTATTCCTTGTGTGTGATAGCCTTAGTCTACAGATTGTTGTTATTTCTCTCCTATTCCATTTAATATTTTGAAACCATGTCCTTCTCGATACCTTCGGGTTACACGGTTGGTAAAGTCTTCCTTTCAAACGTGAGTCTTGATCGAATACCTTTTGCCATTGAGACATTCCATTTTTTGTAACAATTCCTTTAAGGTCTACTGCAGGAATTTTATTTACAATCGAGGGTGTGCTATGTGCATCTTTGGCCAGCCCATCCGCGATCTCATTTCCGATGATATTCGCATGTCCTCTTATCCATATTAATTCGATATTATGCTTCTGTTTAATTAAATCTTCTATCTTTCTAATACTGTCGAAAATTAGTGGATTGCCAAAATATTTAGGTATATTTAAAGCATGTAAAGCAGATTTACTATCTGACAAAATTATAACTTTTTTCAATTTATGTTTCCTGATTAGGTCTAATGCTCCATTAATGGCCATCACTTCCGCCGTGAATATTGTAGCCCAATCGGGCATTTTAATTTGAAGTTGTTTGTTTTGACTTGGGATCCAAACTGCGCATCCAACCCCATTATCTGTCTTTGAACCGTCGGTATATATTTGAATAAAATTTTTCCATCTTGAATGCATTAAGTTGTTCAGTTTCAGATTTATTAATTTCTTGTCTATCTTCTTTTCATTATCAAAATCATCTGATAAATGTATGTACTTTTTAGGTAACGTGCCTTTCCAAGACATAGTGAAGTATGTTAATCTGTTATTTACCATCATTTCTTCTTCTAGTGGTTTAAGTGTATGGAACCCAGCAATTAAAGGTGGTATTGGTTTTTTGTGCCAGAATCTATTTTCAAAATGCAGAACTGCAAGTGGCTCTAAACAGTTGTGTATCCATGCATGATCATAATTAAATTTTTTAATCAAAAACCTATTAGTTATAACCTGTCTTCTTATCTCTAAAGGAGCTTCTGCAGCTTCAGCCAACAACGAATTTGTAGGTGTCGACTTCAGTGCTCCCAAGCATATTCTTAACGCTGCATATTGTATTCTATTTAGTCTATCCATTATCCCTTTAGAACTTCCTCCATAAATTTGACATCCGTAATCGAAATGGGGTCTAATAACGGCTTTGTAAAACGAGAGACAGATATTGGGATGTGCACCCCAAGTGGTGCCAGTTACTCGTTTTAGGATATTAATTCCTTTTTCACATTTAGCCAACATTTCATTAACGTGTTTGTTAAAGGATAATTTTGTATCCAATATCATTCCTAAAATTTTGATGTTCTCCAATATTTTAATTTGAATCGAGTCTATATTTATACTGATGTAATTTCTTGGGAGCCTATGCCTAGTGAATAGAATGCATTTAGATTTTTGAGGTTCAAGTGTGAGTTTATTGTCCCGCATCCATTCTAAATCTTTTCTTAAAGAGCTGTTCATTTCATCACTACATTCCTGTAATGATCGCGAAGAAATATACATGACTAAATCATCTGCATATTGTAATTTTTTCACTTTTGTCCCTTCTGTCTCTATGAAATCCGACGTATAGATGTTAAATAATATTGGACTTAAAATCGAGCCTTGAGGGATACCATTAAAAGTTATTCTTGGACCTATGAGTCGATTCTGGTTTCTAACATAAATCTTTCTATCGGATAGAAGTGACATAATAGTGTTAGTAATTTTGTTTGGAATATTTATTTTTGTTAATTTATTTTTGAGTATTTGGTGATCTACATGATCATAGGCTTTTTCAACATCTGTCGTAACTAATAGAACATATTTGTTTTCTGTCAACGCGCCATATAGATCCACAAGGAGTTCGCTGAGTAAATCAATCGTGCCTTTTCCTCTCCTGAAACCGAATTGATATTTATTTAATATTGTATTCTTTTCTATATACCATTCTAATCTCTTTTTTAGAATACTTTCAAATATTTTTGAAAGGCAAGGTAGTAACATTATTGGTCTATAAGACTTATAATCACCAGGATCTTTTTGTGGCTTTAGTATGGGAACTAATACCGCTCTTTTCCACTCTTCTGGAATCCAGTTTGAAAGCAATATATAATTGAATATCTCAATTATTAGGTTTTTTAATGCTTTAGGGCTTCTGTTAATCATGATATATGTTATGTTGTCGAATCCCGGAGAGCTGTCTTTTTTCTCCTTTAGCGCCAGTTCAAGTTCCTCATATTTGATGCGTCCATTAATTTCTTCGTGTTCATTGTCATCAATCCAGTCTTCCGGCCGTTCTTGATTAAATAGGGCAGGTCCAGGAACAAAATCGGGAGTATGGGTCTTAAGAATTGCCTCGTAAAAGTCATCGTTCATTTGATGATGTTGGTTCTGTCTATTATTTTTATTATTCAATTTTTTGATAGTGTTCCAAATTTTGTTAATATTTGTATTCATATTGAACGAATTTATTAACTCACGCCATTTTTCTCTTTTCTTTGTTTTAAACAGTCGTTTAGTTTGTGCTATTACTTTTTGTAGACTCAGGTAATTTTCGTAGTTAAATTCATTTCTTAGTTTCTTAAAGGCTTCGTTTCTTCTTCTTGTTTGGATCTCACAGTCATTGTCCCACCATATGGCCGGTTTAAAGGTATCCGATACTTTATATTGTTTAATGTGTTTTGCTGCCGCCTTATTTATGGTATCTTGGATAAACTTATACTTTTCTTCGCAGTTCGAAGGAATTGTTGAGGTCTCCAGAATATCTTCAATCTCTGATCCATATTTTTCCCAATTTGCTTGTTTAGTGTTCCATTTTCTACCGGGATACCAACGCATCCTTGTATTAAATTTGAAATGCAACTTTATTATAATTGGTAAATGGTCAGAACCAACATTTTCAGGAATTACACTCCAATGAATCCTGTCATGAATAGATGTCGAGCAAAAGGATAGATCAATGGCGGAAGATTTTTTCTTAATAGTCTGTATAGTCGTATGAGTTCCATCATTCAAGACAACTAAGTTAAGACTATCTACAATATCGTACATTATAGCACCTCCACTGTCTATTATTTCGTTTCCCCATGCTATGTGTTTACTATTGAAATCTCCGGTGACGATTAGTCTAACTGGAATTTGTTCAATAAGATTTCGGATTAAATATAAATCCTTTGTGGCTTGAGGTGAGCAATATATGGATACCACGCAAAAGGGGGTAGTCGATTTAATTATAACAGCAGTCATTTGGATATCCCGGTTGTTCTGAGAATGTTTGAATTCCTCACAGATAATACTGTTTCTGATCAGTATGGCTGAGCCACCATAACCATCCTGTCTGTCACTTCGAAATATTTTATAATCTTTGAAGTTAAATTTTTGTCCTTGTTTCAGCCAAGTTTCTGTTAGAGCAGCAATATGAATTTTCTTATGGTACATCAGGCTTTCTATGCTTTCTTTGTTTGCTAGTAATGACCTACAATTTAGTTGAAGTATATTAAAATTGTCCATGTTTGTTTATTGGTTTTTAATTTGCAGATGCTATCTAAAGGGAGTCTTCTATATCTTCTACCTTCCGTTAGAATTATCCTCACATCCTTTGTTATTTACTTGACTTACATTACTTATGCCTTTATCTGTTTTATTAGCCTGGTTTAAATATTTACCAATGGTGTGGATATCGTATTTCAGATTATATATAATTTCCTCTAATTCTTTGCAATCTTTGTTTCTCTCAGATTCTATTTTTTCCCTTAACTTCATTGCCAGTTCTATGAAGTGATTTAGTTGTCTTTTATTTTCTTCAATCTTATTCGTTTTATTACTGTCCATGACATCGAATTCCTGGGTTTTCTTTTGAGATACTTGTTCTTTATTACTTCGGCCGATATGTCTCAAGTATTCTGATCGGCGTTTTTCTATAATATTTCTTGGTTTTTTAATTACCATTAATCTGTCTTTTTCGATATTTAATTCTTGTTCTTCTAATGTATTTAATATCTCATATTTATTATTATAGTTGTTCATAATTATATTACTCCTTAGTTTTGGGAATGATGAGTTATATTCCAGATTGTATGGGTTGCTTTTAACTGCATCCACATATCGATTCTTCTGAATCATCCTTTTTGCTTCTAAATATGATATATTGTGAAGAGCCATTATTTCTTTTATTTCCTTATTTAGTTTAAAGAATTTACATTCTTTGTTATTTGCCTGGTGCTTTTCTCGACATAAAGTACACTCAAACTCTGTGGCGATATGACATTGTTCGTGGGAATGTTCAGCTGCACAATTTTTACATCTTATTTTGCTCTTACAATTCATTTTTATATGTCCAAACCGCCAGCAATTATGACATTGTATCACTGATTGAATATATGGACTAACAGGACATCTAACAGAATACATTGATATAACTTCTGGCAAGTAGTTTCCTCTGAATACCAGTTTAACCGCTTGACTTTTTAGATTTTGCTTATCTACATTTCTTTTTTTAATACATTTGATGTCTACTACTTCAATATCTGATCTGATCACTTCCTTAATTTCCTGCTCATCCATGTCCGGATCAACATTGAAAATAATTCCGCTTCTATATAATTTGTGTTTCGGAATATACGTTCTTATTTTGAATTTTTCAAGAATTTTTTCTTTTATTAGTTTATTTGCATACGTGTAATTTTTAAATAATAATTTGATTTTATTTTTTCCAATTTTTGTTATATTTATGATATTTTTACTTATGTTTGGTTCTTGTTTGAATAACATTCTTCCCAATGCTAGATTGTGAAATCTTCCAATGTTATTGTCAATTGCTTCGGCAAATATTGTATATGGTCCTTCATCATTCGAATTATAAAAGTTATTTTCTTCATTATTTGCAATGGTTTCTTCTTCTATCATTTCGCTCCAACTTTTGTTATTTACACTCGCATCACAACTTGGGGTTTCTTTATTTTTATTATTATTTAACACTAACACTTCACCATCCTTTGTTTCGATTTTTACAATTTTTTTAATTAATTCTTCCGATATATTGAACTTCTTTTTATTCGAATTACGTTTGAATTTTTTATCTGATTTATATTTAATATCTTTATTCTTATCCAAATTTGTGATATTTATCTTAACTATATTTTTCGAACTGCTCGGATTATTAGCTGAATTTTGCACTTCATTACCTCCGTTATTAGGTTGCTCGTAATCACATTCGTAAAACTCTGACTTATCACTATTCATTTCATCATCAATATAAATTTCCTCATCGTTAATAATATTCATCGACCTGACTATTTGACTACCTGTCTCGATTTCCGAGCTGTTAATCCTCTTATCTATACCTGTCGAAACCGGTAATCCACCCGGTTCGAATGGTTTATAATCCATAGAACTGCCTTCAATATTTCTATTACTCAGGTATATAACACTAGTTTTATTTATCTTTAAACGATCCGCACTCCTCGGTGTCCTAGTCGGAACTGCCAAGAGATAATTTAAAAAAAATAGTTATTCAAATTTTGCTGATGAATATTCCTTGATCAAAATATAATACCAGAATCAAAGACATTTTCAGTGTTATCACTGTAAAAAATGTTAACCTATAAAATTTGTATTTTGCATTGGTTAAATAATGTAGCTATTATATGGTATAATATATTTGAAATTAAAATAAGACATTGGGCCTGTTTGCCTCTTGGCCATCTTAATTTACCCCGCCTATGGTGTAAAAAAGATCTGGTTAGAAATGTTTGAAAATTAACATGAAAAAACACATTCTACAGTGTCGAAATATCTGAATATAGTCAGATAGTTGCTTTGTTTGATATGTGTTGTTTATTGTAATATGATTGATTTGGTTTTCAAAATAATCATTTTCTAAATTCAAATTAGATCTTTGTGCCATATACTACCCTATTACATCTTCCGTAATACTGATATATATTATTGTTGCAGTCATGCCCCGAAAGGCTACTTTCATTTAAAAACATATCTATGTTTTTAAGTAAAAGCCAGCGTTACTACTTGATATCAGGCTGTTTGAGGTGGATATCAACTTGACATTTCTGAATTGAAGTCTATAAAAACACTAAGCCACAAAGAATCCTACTCTTGAATTTTGAAGTAAATTTAGACATTTTCAAATCTATTAATGTTCATGAAACTAATTGTAAAAATAGCATTTTTTAAAAATCTCAAATAATTTTGAATTATTATATACGCATCAACTTTATTTATCTAAAAAAGCATTAATGCAGCATAGGCAGATTTTGAAATTTTTCAGAAAAAATTATTTTTTATATTTGGAATATTTTGAATATTTTGATTTTTTTTAAAGCAATTGCATTGCGTAGCTGTTTTTGATACTAAATATACGGTACGGAACCCATGCACCTTTTAAATGAGTTTATTAGTAAAGCCTTTGCTTAATAGTTTTCTATATTCATTATTCAGATCATTAGTTTTTATTGTTTATAAATATTTTGTTTAAATATGGTCACATTTAAATTCCTGAAAATAAATCAATCAAACACTCGTTCTGGTGTTAGTATTTTTAGGAGAATAATATCTATTGAATGCGTGCTCAAAAATAATAAAACTATTTTATGAATAATGATTTTGATAGAAACCTATTTCTTGAATAATGACTTTGCGAAGACATTACTATCAAAATCTTGATTTTAATCATATCGCTATGTGACTAAAAATGACTAGAAATTTGTCTATATACATATATATATATATATATATATATATATAAACATATAAAAAGAGGTATAGAATTATATATAAAATACATAAATTCTACTTTTTGTCAAATTCAATTGTTGATAATTATTCCCATTAGATATGTATGAATATGTTTTTTATTGTAAAATACTCTATAAGCATTATAGCTATAATCTGTGTAAATTGCTTATAATTCACACTAAATTTATGCTTAAACTAAACTAAATTGATGTACATTGCAATCGTATGGAATATTTTGGTTAAAAATACTTCTAAAATTAATTAGAATAAATATTAACCCTCTCCAGTTTCGCGTTGCAAAATTTGTATAAATTTTGTCACCAGAGCGGCGGCATCCATGTGGAAAGGGGTAAAAGCGTTTAAAAATACCTGATAAAATTTAATTTTCTGAATTGAATATTAAAATATAAGTATAATTTACATAGAAAAACTTGTTTATGGATTGCATTTTACTTGCTATTTGTGCAACGCTCTATCTATATACTAGAACATGTGAAATTTAGTAATATACACAATTTCACCTCTTATACGTCTCTATGTATTATTTGGCGCATTGCCCAAAATTATCATAATAAATGAGCCTTCAGACTTTCTTAAAAAGGAAAAGAATTTTAGTTGCAGATCTGAGTTTTATAACATGTATTTGCCTAATTTCGTATTCGCAGGCCGCTTTATTCTGGGTTACTCTTATAGTCTATACTTGACGAAGATTTCTCGGTTCTTCTGGAGAAATTGAAACTGAAGTGGGTCCTATTAAGAAACTCATTTATATTTTTAATAAAGCCGACCGCTCTCCCAGAAATTTCGCTTGTAATTCAAGTAAAACTGTTTTAAGGCGGAGATATATGAGTTATATTGGTGGATGCTATCCTTTGATTTCCATGCTGCTAATTATAACTTGTTTATAACGTAGAACTGTGAGTTATTTTTGTTCTTGAAGGGGTGCTGAAATTAGGATTATTAGGCTGGAATTTTATTCGGACATTATTAATTATAATACTAAAACATGTTATAAATTAATGCCTCACGTTTCAGGTAAATTATTTGATTTTTCCATTTGCAAAGTTATCTAGATTATTGCCTGGTAAAATGGAGTAGTCTAAAATTAACAACGTTAATTGTAATAGGACATTCATTCAATAATTGTTTGTTTTTCATACAGGTATTATATTGCTGTAATCAAGTTTGTACACAAGAAATTTGTTTTAGATTAAATTAATATTACAATACTTATCGAAAGTTTTATAACTAAATTAAAATCTGTAGATAAACCTACAAAACACACATATACAATATGAATATAGTATATGTATATACATA